>NC_081408.1:431672773-431972773 GCF_030272615.1 Cryptomeria japonica | reverse complement strand
AAGAAGGAAGTGAGCATTAGTTCTAGTAATGCTGCCAAACCGTTCAAGATTGCACATGTTGCACTTTCACTTTCTAGTGCCCCTAGCTGTCCTAGGCTATGCTAGTACCTTAGATGCAAATTGTTTTAAGGGTTATTTTGGATCAAAGGGACCCTTTACCCATTTTTTGAAGATTTCAGAAGGGCAGCTGAAATTTCCACTCCCAACAGAACTTGTTTCAGTTTGACTTGTCTGACCCCCCACTCTTTCTATGGTAGGTTCATTAGATGATTCATTTTCACTATGAATCTCAACCTCCTCATCCTCACTCGTGGTGTTAGAGCTCATTGTGACAGTGATAATGATGCTACAACAAACAATGTTAAAGAAAAATTCAGAAATTTTTCAAGCAAACAATTTTTTTTTTCAAAGAAATGTTTCTAATAGGTATAATTATAATGGTTAATAGTGATAATTATCTTCAACTTCAGGCAAACAACAATTTTTCAGTTTCTAAGTGTTTTTTCCTAAATTTCTTTGTTTCTAATGCCTGCAATTTGATTCTTGAATCAGAAATTTAAAAATTTTGATCAATGAGCAAATGCCTACCTTAAATCTTGCAGCAAGAATGAAGAAGCTTCCTCTAATCCTCTTCCAAGCTTGCTGATTCAAACTTGCAGTCCATTGTCCACCTCTTGCTTCCTCAATTTTGTGGTTTCCAAGCTCAGTAAATCAAATGTTTTTAACCTTTTTGTGGTTGCAAATGGCTGAAATGAGACTAAATGTCAGAGCTTTAGTCATTTTAGGGTTAGGTTTTTTGTGTTTTTTTATTGTTTTTTTTGTTTAAAAAATAGACTTTTCACTTTTACGCCATGGGAGAGGTCTGGGCGTTTCTTGCCCCATCGAGGAATGTCTAGGCATCCTAAAGACGTGCACGTGTCTCCCCATGGCATCTCTTCCTTGAGAGACGTCTCTCCCGGCTCTAGCAATGCAAGAAATGTCTCCTTTTTGGTGGAGAGTCGTGGCAGAGGTGGAGGTGCGGTGGAGAAACATCCTAGACATGTCTCCTCGTCGAAGGGACGTCTCCGTCTCGGAAACTCAATGATTTTTGGGGGAGACATGTCCCCGTGGAACATTGGTATTTTTCAATTAATCAGAAAAAAAATTGGGTTTGGGTTAGGGTTAGTATTAAGAAAAAAATTGCTGCAGAAATCATAAAAATCATCTAGAAACTCTTATTTTTTTTGACCAAAAAATCTTTGTTTTTCCTTAAAAAAATTTGCCCAAAAAGTTTAAACCAGTCAAAAATCATGTTGATTGGTTAAATAAAAAAATTGTGACCTTTTAAAAGATATAATTGGCAGGAGTGGGGTTGGCAATGGTGATTCATTGGGATAAGTTGGTGATTTCTGCTACTATGGTAATACCCCCTTGTTTAGGAGTTTGATATGTTCCTGGAATTAAACCATTCAAACAGATAGTAACCTCTGATGTTCAGGTAGTGACAATACTTGAAAGCTTTACACTTACAGGTGTTTAGAAAAAATTCTCACTACAATACACATTTCAAAGAAATTAGAAAAGACTCGAGAACAAACAAAATCACAAATTTTCTATCTTCTAAGAGTAGAAACATTTTTTTTAATGAGCTTTTAAGTCCCCCACTCCTTTTATTTTCATTTTATTTTTGTTTTTTGGGTCAAAACTCTGCCTGGTCATTTTTGGAATGTTTATGGTCTAGCGAAGGACCTGGGGATGGCCCCGGGGACATTTCTAAGGCATCCCCACATCCCTGAAATGTGACGCAGATGGGGATGCCTGGAAAAATCCCAGGGACGTGTCTTTGTGCATTGCTGCTTAGAATCCTTTCAACCTTTGCATTGAAACCCATTCTTGTTGGCAATAGATATTATTGAATTGTAATATTGACAATTTATTATTTTCTTTTTATCTTAGGAGGAATTGAACCTAAACATCCTCAAGTTACTTGAAGCGGGATGTAAGCTACTGTTACTGTGTCTTTTCTCATGTTATATATGCATGGTTTAGCATGTTTCTGTGCTCTCACAACATTACTTGATATATTGGTGACCTTCCCTGTTATTCTTAGACAGGCAGGAACGACTAGTTATTTATTTAACTATCCTCCTATTGCTTTGTAAATTGAACATCTATTTTCCAACCAAGTGTAAGTTTGAATTGTTTCAAGGGCAGTTTCCTTATGTTAGAACAAAGAAAGTTATTTAAGAAACAATATATTTTCCATGCATGGCCTATTAAAGATATTATATTGCACATGTTCTGCATGTTCAAAAAATTGTTGTAATTCTCTTAATAATACTCATGCAATTTTTCCTTGCTTATTAGAAGTTATCTGTATACTGAAAGAAGCAAATCAGTTTTCAAGGCCTTGGAACCTCTAGTTATATGTACAGTCTATGAAAATGTTCTATTGTGAATGGAGCTTCATATATTGGTGCTTTTCACAGAGAGATTCAATTGCTGTTAAATATCACAGAATATGTATCATTACTGTAGTACTCTTTATTATACATGAAGAATTGTGTCCGTTTCCATCATTAACTCATTACAAGTGTATCCAGCAGGTAGAATGTAAATAGTTAGTCATTTACCGCCAGCCTGCATAGAACATTTTCTTCAAATTTTATAGTGTAGGGATCTGAAAAAGGCTTAAAAAATCAAAAGTACTCTAGTAATTGTCTTGTTCCAAATTCAGTTTACCGATACACACTGTTTGCAGATCCATTCACTCTTCTGTTATGACAATTATTTTCCATCTCTACGAGTGTATGTAGCTCTAGTTTATACATGTTCACAAGGTTTGTATCAGGATTATTTAGTGGCAAGTTCTATTTTTCCTTTATCTTATAACTGCTTCTTAAAAATATTGATGCCCCCCAACCCATGCACTTTCTGTCTCTGTAATAGCAGTTATTTTTTATGCCTTCATTGTATGTGGTTGGCATATACGTTTATTATGCATGAAAACCCAACCTTTTCTATTTACTGTTCTAGGTTTTTAAAAAAGTTCTCAATTGATACTGAAACTGTACATAACTAGATCTCATTAAAATTAGATATTTACTTATTCAGTGTGTTCATAACTTTTGGGTTTTAGTTATTCTTGAATGTAACTGGCAGAGTTTCTAATGTGATTCCTGCAGAGCTTTAAAGAATTCCTTGGGGAGGAAAAGCTGAAGGTAAAACTTGTTTTGCATTACTTGCAAATGCATTTTTTCTGGTTTATAAACGTTTCTTTATAATAATTCCATGTATGAAATATTTGCAGGAGTTCATTAATTTTACTCTTCATTACATTGCTGACTTGGATATCCCTATAAAAAGGTGAGCTCAGAGCATTATCTTCAGATATATCTCATGGCTTAAGAACTTGTGTATTTAATTGTTGTCCTACTTATCTTCTTAGGGGGACGTTCATAGAGTTCAGAAGTGGGATGCTGAATGTGTCACCTATTGGGAGAAACTGTAGTCGAGAAGAAAGAGATGAATTTGAGCAGTATGATAAGGTACATTGAAATACAAAAGCCTTGCTTAAAAATTACTATAATGGTTTAAACACCTTTACCAAAAATTCAATACAATGGGCATGATTATTTATAGTTATTTTGTGGGATTATTGTTCCATTGCAGATTCACGGCATACGCATGAAAATGGTTGAAGTGCTTCGTAACAAATTTGCACATTTAAAACTAACCTATTCCATTGGAGGACAAATTAGTTTTGATGTGAGTATTTGGCCTGTATGATTCTCAAAAGTGTCCTCAGGAAGAATGACAATTTACTACTGCTAAAAAGTAAAAACTCATGCATTTGAAAGTCTTAGATGATTGGAATTTGCTTTACAGGTTTTTCCTCAGGGCTGGGATAAAACGTACTGCTTGAGATATGTAGAGAATTTTTTTAATGAGATCCATTTCTTTGGGGACAAAACCTACAAGGTATGGCTCTTGGGACTATGGGAAATTGGGTGATTATTATATAAAAACAATTCTTGCACTGTAATAGTAGTTGCAGCAATTATATAGAAAATAAATATATAGGTTGATGAGAATGCAATCTATCTAAGTTATGGAATGGAATATCTATGACCAGTACTACTTTAATTTTTTCTCTTACATCTGAAATCATTATTTCTATTGATTTAACAGGGGGGAAATGACCATGAAATCTTTGAATCAGAAAAGACAGTGGGTCATACAGGTTAGTTTCTTATGGTGGAATATATGGTGACTTGGATGTGTTTGTATGCTTTGCAATCTAAAATAAAGTGTTTTTTTTTAAAGCATAGCAACCAGGTTAGAAAAATCTGCCTTGTTCAGGAGGATAATTTTTTTGGGAAATCTAGCATTAAAAATTAAAAAAAGCCAAAGGTAAAATTTCTACATGAACTGAAAAATCTGGAATAAACCTTACGAATCTGGTGTGGCCAAAAATTCTGGATCTGGTTGGACTTGAGCTAGATCTGGTCTAATGTCGTCACAATTCTTTAAAGAGGTTTACTTTATTGAAAATTGAAATTAAGAAAATTTATATTTTTTTTTACATTCATTGAAGCATTGTAGTTAGACCACGTCTGCATGTGGAAAAGTTACATTTGAGGCCATATGCCCAGGTTTTGGTTTAACAGCTTTTCCTAATAAGAATGGCAGCCACCTTATCTATTCAGATATGTTTACCATCCAGTACCATGCATTGTTTCACTGCTGTTTCCTTTAGCATTATCAAACAAGCTTATATCTATATTCCAGCCCTTGTATGCTTGGTAAACATATCAATGCTTACCTAGCGTGATCTATGGTATCCTTTTATTCCTGTTAACTTTTCTTCCATGTCAATGCTTACCTACTGTGATTCAAATATAATTTTATTTTTCCTCATTTAAGCATTCACTTCATGATCTTACACACGTTTCTTTTTACTAAAGTATCTTTGGATCTGATTGATTCTTTTTCATTTTGTTTTGCTAAATTGGTATCCAATATTTACTTTTGTGGTGCAGTGACAAGTCCTGCAGATACCCTCAAGCAGTGCACAGATCTCTTCTTCTTATAAGAGCTATCGTTCATTTTGGCTGACAGTGGCAGGGATATGGGATTGGGGGAAAGTCAAGAACTTTGCTGCTTCTCAACAAAACATCGACATTTTGTTGAAAACTGTTTCGATGTTATTAAAGGGACTTTTCATCTCATGCTTTTCTAGCAATTTTTTATAGGCAATTAACGTTTATCATTCCTCTTGCTTTTAAGAATAATACCTTACAACTCTTGTTGATGGGGAAGATTTTGTCCAACATGTATTTAACTATTTCAATGTTATATATCTTAGCAAGGAAAAATTTCTGTTTATTTTGTTACTTCTATTTCCTTTCTTTATGTTATGCATAAAATGATGTTACTTTCATTTGGCTCATCAGTGATCAGATTTATCCTGGTTTACAGGTTTGGTCTCTAAAGTTTCAGACAATAGTTAGGCATATGGAATAATGGATTCTTAAATTATGTTGATCCATGTTGGTTTCTGAATTATATGTGCCCTTCCGAAGTTATTACCAACCTCTACGAAAATAGTTCATCTAACAGATATTTTGTATAATATATGTCGGTTGGTCCTAGGTTGCGGCAACTAGTTTCCCAGCTATTGTCAATGGGAAGGCAATCAAATTTATATTGCCAACAGATATCTTTTTCCACGATATCTATGATCTTTTTAAAGTCTTTACTAATTTAAAAAATTGCTGGAATGAGCACTTAAGCACAGTGATTTTGTGAATCTCTTAATCTATATGGGAATGGGAACGAGTATGAGAAATGCCGAGTTTTCTGGAAGCCTCAGAACCAGTTGTCCTGAAAAAATTTATGCACAAATTATAAAAATAGAATAGATATGGGTATGGAAATGGTTGGGTTAGGTTTGGAGGATGGAAGGGCAAGAAAAGGAATTGGATGCAGAGGGGGGAAAAGATGGGTTGGGGTTGCAAATAGGTTGTGTTAGTTTAAACTAGACTAAACTAAAATCTTAGCAAGTTCCACCTAATTCTACCATAGGTTCATCATAGAATTACCAACAGTGTTTGTGATATGTTTCTTGAAAGAACATGATTATTCTGAAGAACATGGGACGTTCCCAGGGAGAATCAGAACTAGGATTAGAACCAAAATCGACCTAATTCAGGTACAGAGATACAAACAAATCTGGTGAAGGAGTGAATCTCATATTTGTGGTAAAGATTGTGTATTTTGCACCTGAATGATTAAAACATAAATGGACACCTTGATTCAAAATTTTCACTTAAAGCTTTCACAAAAATAAACTCTAGAGCAAGGAGGAATGGTAAGGTAATTACGAAAGCTGTAATTTGGGAACCATTTAAATTCCTGTTATTCAATGATACTGCATTAAAAATATTTAACACAATTAATAAAGAAACCCTTAAACTATGTTCCATCACATTTTGGAGACAGGGAGGGCAGTGTGTGTGTGTGTGTGTGTATTAGCAGCAATAAAAAATAGAAATTTGTGTTTCGTTGTTCAACACTTTCATTATGACAAAGGGCCCAAAGGCTACAACACATAAATGAAAGTGTAGCGACAACATACATTTCTTACCCTTTTCAGTAACGGGAAATTGTGTGACTGCATGTTCTCATTTGATGTATGCATTGTTTCAGTTTACAACTGTACGCAATTATGATTTTGTTCATTCTACACATTTATGCTTTATTTGCTCTCCTACAGCTGTAGAGTCATATAATTGCCCATTGACGAAAAGGGTAACTGCAGCCATTCAACAGGGATATGATTTCATTCCACAGTAGTATGCAGTGATTCAACAACTGTAAATTTTCTTTCTTTAGTTGCATGCCATGGCAGTTTTTGATTGCTGAAATGGTAAGAAATGTACGTTGTTATTACACTTAAATCTATGTTCCATCGAGTTTCAGGGATGGGGATGGTAAGGGATGATGGGATGTGTTTCCGGTATGGGGGTACTTTTGGGCCATTTTTTAGGGGACGGTTGGTGACAACTGTTAAAAAAAATAGGGGTATCATTTTGGCCATTCTACAGACAAAGTCCGAGGAGGTTGTGAAAAAAGAATCCAAAAAGGCATCTTTGAGAAAGAAACAGAATTAGGATCAAAGGAGGGCTCCCAAGGACATAAAATTAGCCCAGAGCTTGCAAAAAACCACTGGCAGTTGTTCCAGACAAATGCACTATCATCTGCTGAACCAAAGGATAGCAGAAAGAAACCCTATGAAGGAAACAAATATATGGCAGATCCATATCTGGCCATACCTTCACCATCCACCCAAAAAGTTTAGCTGCATCTATAGCTCTGCCAAAAAATATTCCTACCAAAGAGTGGTCATCCTGTTGTGAAGAAATTTCCAAAACATAGTCATCTCATAGCATGACAGGATACGTTTCAATACTGCACCCGCATCCCCATGCCATCCCACTACGGGAACGAGGGTACCAGCACAGAAGATGCATCCTCGTGGAGCACAGACTTGAGTCTATGATTGCATTCCACTGTAGAAAGTAACTGTACGAACTTTTAAATGACAGCATAGAGCTATATAATGAAGCGTTAGAGCCATAAAATTAAAGTGTCCAACTGTTGAATGACTACACACCACTGTAAAACTGTTGTACAGTAATATTCTTATTTCTTTTAAAAGATTGCAGATTGTTGTGGAGATGTTTGATGATCCTCAAGATGGTTGAAGGAATAGAATAGAATAGAATAGAAGGTTTTTAACATCCACAAGTCCAAAGCTGGCCTATGGGCTAGCAGACCCTGCTGTTTTTGCTTTGTGAAGTGTTGATCTTCTACTGTCTAAATTAATAATGAACTCTCCCATTATCACCACCTTCTCCTTGGTGATTAAATCGTGAAAATATGTTGCTGCCAAAATACTTATGTACATGACTTGGATGTGTTTGTATGCTTTGCAATCTAAAATAAAGTGTTTTATAATTCCATTGTCGCCTCTCTGCAAAAGACACTTATCCTCTCTCCCCAAATTGGTGCAGGAGCACATGAGTCGATGAGCAATCAGCACCACCCAAAAAAAGTAAAAAATTCCACTTGTTTTGGTTTCCGGTTTCGGCTTTTTTTGGGTTTGCATCTCTCTTGTTAAAGATACCTTTTCTCTCTGGTAGCTTTGGGACAGGGCATAGAGACATTCATCAAAATAAAAAAAAGACATAAATGTTGTCAAATGTTGTAATTACAATTGCCCTGGTAAACTCGTATGTGGAAGCATGGATAGGCCCCCGTGAACTGTAGACATTTTCAAGCAAATGCATTTGGCTAGTTTTCAAAACCTTTGTCAGCATCCTTGCAGACTATGTAGAAGCTTTGAAACATGGAATACCGATGTTTAAAGCTGTTCTGACCGCTATGTATGCAATTACGGAAGCCTTGACAAGTTATGCAAATGCATTTGGCTAGTTTTCAAAACCTTTGTCAGCATCCTCGCAGACCATGTAGAAGCTTTGAAACATGGAATACCGATGTTTAAAGCTGTTCTGACAGCTATGTATGCAATTACGGAAGCCTTGACAAGTTATGAATTGTTTAGGAAGCAGATATGTATTCATTGGAAAGGCGTTAGAAACTTACCAATAATGCCTTTGACCGAAGCAAAGACCAAAAGATTCCGAGTAAGCACACAAGGACAAAATAGGGCGCAAGAATAAATAATTCAGTTAGCAATAAAGAAAAAAAATACAGGATATGAAAGGAGAAGCTGGACAAATGCAAGAGAATATGAAAAGATACAAAACATAGATAAGGCATCGAAAGTAATATGAAACAAATGAAAATCATTGACAGAGATAGATGCAATAAAACTTTCGATGAAACGAATGACAACCGTTGGCAGAGATAGACTCCGATAAAAAGAAGAGAGGCCATGCAGGAAGTAGTTCCTCGTGAGAAGAAGGCGTGGTAGGAAGAAGCGTCCCAAGTGGAATGTGTGTATGGGGATGCAACCAAGGGGAAATCGAGGGAAGAAAGCGTGCAAGGTTGCGATCGAGGGAAGAAAGCATGCAAGGTTGCGCAGGGCTATAGAAAGAAGAGTTTGAGCAGTTTCAACCCATCTGCTAAAGAGGAGAAAGAGTGGTTAGTGTGTGTGGAAAGATAGTGAAGGCATGAGCTAGGCAATCTAGTGGAGAGGGGTGGAGGGAGGGGTGTTCGTATCATTTGTTTATAATGAAAGACGATTTCATTTGTTTATAATGAAAGATGTTGCAGATTTGAATAATAAACCATATCTCTTCTCTTCTTCTTTTTTTTCTTTTTTTCGCAATTAAGAGTTTTGGAAAACAGAGTGTCTCTATTTTAATTTTTTCATTTTGAGATATCAATTTGAGGGCAAAGAGATTTTTGTCTTGTATCACAAACTTTTTTTGTTTTTTTTGGTCTTTTTCATTAGTTTATTTCACATCAAATATAATGAGAGTTAGTTGTCAACTTAACAATGACAATCTTTGACCTCCAAGGAATATTGGTCTTTAAATAGGCCTTTTGATGATGGTCCAAAGTGTTAGAAATGTGTGTTTCAAGTGTTGTCATTGATGTCAACTTGATATTTGTGGATTGCTATCTGACATGTAAAGGTTTGGAAATGAATGTTCAGATGTCGTTATGATGTCTGGTGGTGATACCAAGTCTGTAGTGTTTTCAAAAGGTGACTATAGTGGAAGCTAAAATGTGCAGGAAAGAGTATTTAAAGTCTTTATGGGAGAATGCTATGCATTCCTCTGCTTTTAAATTTGATGGCGTGTGGTTCTAGATTTAATGTCTATGCTCTGTGGATGTTGCTTTATTATGTTTTCAAGTCCTCAACAGTTCAGGTATTGAAGTTAGTTGCTGCAATTTATTGACAGTGAGGCTATTTGTCAGGGTTGATTCAAGTATTGTGGTTTGAAGGACGTGTTCATATTGGATGTACAATATTCCAGTTTAGAATTCAAGTGTTGTTTTGCTTTGCAAGTGAAGTTATGTTGTTATGTTGTTATGTTGTTCGACATTATCATTTGTGTTGGTCTCTGTCGACTTAGTTGGTTCATCTTATTTGGATCATACTCTTTTGGTTCTTATATGCATTGGAGGTTGAGTTAAGGTGTTGTTATGGGTCTTGCTATGGCATGTGAAGATCCGTAGTAAGTAATTTCCATTGGATAATGTTTTTGAGTCAATTGGTTAACATGCTTTACTATATATGTAGACGTTTTATTTGATATCGATTTTGGAGGATCACATTTAATGCAATTACTCATGGTGGTTGACTTTGTGTAAATAAGGTGATATAAATAGATGTGCGGATGTGTGAATTGGTGTGTGGATTGATTGATAGTGTTGTGGAAGCAGAGGTGCGACTATCAGGTTGTGATGAGCTTTGATAATTATATCTTTCCGTGTCACAGAGTTTTGAGGCAACAAATGTGTGAGTTATGTTTGCCATGATATTGGTCGCTTGAATCAGAGGTTCAAGGACAATTTCATGATCAAGAAATTTTATTCATTTCAATTCATCATTGTTTTGTGCCTGTAGGAAGACAATGAGTCCTTTTGGTAGCTTGAGTTGATCTGTAACTTGCTTTGAGATTGTGCATCTCAACTTGCAAGTCTATTGTATCTTGCCCTAAGGTTGTGCGCCTTAGCCTACAAGTCCATATCAAGAGTAGTCAGCTTCCTTCGCCTTGTGCCTAAAATATTGTATTTAGTTATTCGTATAGTGAGTGTGATTATCACAGTGGTTTTTCCCATATTAGGTTTTCCACGTAAAAATATGGTGTTCATGTGTTTGGTCTTTGTTGTTTCATCTTTCATTGGTGTTTAGTTGGTTGAAGTTATTTGGTAATTGTTTGTGATTAAAGGGATTAAGGTTTTGCTCAAGACTGATTCACCCACCCTCTCAGTCTTGTGGTGTGTTAAACACAAAGAGGGGCTTAAGTTCTTCAAGGTAATATTTCTTTTTTTCTCCCTAATGTCTTTTCCCACATAGCCTTGTGAAACTTATCTACTTAAAAAGCCCCCGTCTTTACCATTATTAGGGCAAGCATTCAAGTGAAAGGGCCATTTATTTATCCATTTGCAATTATTATTATTATTATTATTATTTTTAAAGGGGTAAACGCTTTTAACCCGAAGCTATGAACTGGTGGGATTTGTACCTTGATAGCAAGAACAACAACACAACAACTTAACCATCACAACATGCTACTATTGTCATCCACTTGCAATTTTGCTTCATCCATGTTTTCTTTCTTTTATTCAGGACATCTTTAAAGACAAAATTGGGCTAGAGATTTGCTTCCATTTGCTTAAATATTTTTAGATATCTTAAGAGATGCCCCATAGTGATGGTTTCAGTAGGAATTGCACCTATTTAAGTTGGAAGAATCTTGTAGGGGATCAATGCTCAAGCTACACCCATTTGGTGTTAGAAGTATTGCTAACCCATATTTCATATCCATGAAACACCATGGACATCACTAATAGCCTAAATAGAGTTTGAATAGTTTTCCAATCCCATAACTTTTCTTCTACATTTATTTTGAAGAGCAAAAAGAGCTTGTCACCCTCTCCAAGTTCTTTTCCTTTGACAACTTTCTCAACTAATTTTGTTGTTGAAGTCAATTACAAGGTATTTATGCCTAGTTACTTCCTCTAGGATACTTCAAAATAGAAGTCAAATTGATTCTTTTTCTTCGTATTGGAGAAGATCATGATCTTGGTCTTACTAGTATTAACTTGCATATTCATATATTCATAAAAGTGCTCAAGAGAAAACAAATGCTATTATAACCCTTGTGCAAACCAAACAATCAAAATAAGATCATTGGAGTACAAGAGAAGACTAACAATATATTGTCTTGGGAGAACACCATCTCCACTCTTTAGGTTCAACCATTCTTTAAGTTTACCAATATAAATAAAGGCAAAAGAGAGGAGATAATAGGCAACCTTGCTAACTACAATGTCTCTCCTAAATTTTTTATAGGCACTTGCATGAATTCTTTTTTTTTTTACTCGAATCTCTTCATATAGCCTAGGGACAACTATTTGTAAATTGCATAGGGATACCAAGGTCTTTCATTCTATACCCTAACTTATGTCTAGGAATTTTGTTGAAAGCCTTCTTGAAATAAATAAAACAATAATAAATTTCCTCTTTTCTATTTTAGACTTTTTTAATGATATGCCTCAAAGTGATTTCGTGATCAATTGTTAAGTGCTTTGGTCTAAAACTTGTTTGCCCTTTCGCTCTTTTTTCTTTCCTTCTATCTACTTCTTGGTTGCGTGCTCAACCATTTTACAAATAGCTTTGTAGACAAAAGATTGATCACGATGATTTGATAGTTGGGATGATTGTTAATATCCCCACTTTAAAGAGAGGTGTTGTTAAGGTGGTAACTCAACGTCTTGGAAACCCATGATGGATGATGGTATTGAATATTTTTCACAATGTGAGGAATGAGGATTGTAATCCCCCCCACTTTAGATATTTAGCTTGAAGCTCAACCATTTTCTTGTTGGAATTAGCATTACATCTATAGTATACAGGTTAGAAATGAAAGTAGTAAACAAATGTTAGTTCATAATTGTTAATAAGAAATTAGAATGTTAGTTTTGGGAGATACTCTCCTGAAATAAGTTTGGGTAGTTAGTATAGGAAAATAAAGGCTTTATTAGACATCGTAATGTAATGTAAAAATTCAACATATTGAAATACTAAATCAATTATATCACTACACATTATTCTTTGTTTTTCTATACAATAATGGTGTAATTTGTATATGCAATTTGTTGACCATTTCAATATAGTATGAAAGAAATTACTAGTCTTGGGAAGATGGAATCATTCATGTCTTATACATTTGAGAATTTGAATGCAAGCAACACTAGATAGTCACATTCTATTGCAAACTACCATGGAAGTTTTTAAAAAATTATTAAAGGGAAGGAGGTTTGAGAAATGTGTTTAATGGGGGATTTTATAGAATGAGCATTCAACACTTGTGCCCAACTTTTACCATTAGAATAACAATTCTTTTGCATTCATTATTTATGGCCACTAGCAAGTAAAGGCTTTAGAATGTTAGTTTTAGGAGTTGCTTTTTTCCAAAAATAAGTTTGGGTATTAGTACAAGAAAGTAAAGGCTTTATAAGCTATTGTAATGTAATGTAAAAAAATCGACATAGTGAAATCTTGAAACAATTATATGATTACATAGTATTCTATGTTTTTCTTTTTGTGCAATGATGGTGTAATCTGTATATGCAATCTGCTCACCATTTCATTATGGTATTGTAGTAGATACTAGTCTTGGGAAGATGAAATGATTTTGTCTTATACATTTGAGAATTTGAATGCAAGCAATGTTGGATAACTTTCTGTTGCAAACTACCATGGAAGTTTATGAATTTGTATTAAAGGGAAGAAAGTTTGAGAAATGAATTAAATGAGGGATTTTATAAAATGAGAATTCAACATGAGTGCCCAAATTTTACCATGAGTATAGCAATTCTTTTGTATTCATTATTGATGGCCACTAGCAAGTAAAGAAAATGAAATTATGTAGAGATTATTGTTGTGGGGTATATCACTCATCTCCAACATAAGTACACACAAATTGGTGGATTTAGGTTTTTTGATTTGTCGTTCACATGTGGATGTTGTGAACCTTGGAAGAAATATTGTTGTTCTTGATTTCAAAAATAATAAGAGTTTCTAGGTTGTCAATAATTGAGTGAGTTTGCAGTCCATAAATAGCCAATAGTGCATAAACATTTGGCACCTCATTTTTTACCTTTCCTTTCTCAATATTGGTACAATCTCATCAAGGATAGGTTTATATATATAAAGATATCCATTTTAGTGTGAAAACTAAAACACTGCAGTTTTATTGTGAATATTCTTGTTTCACACATAGCCCTAATTCTTTGTTTGAAGTTTGGATGTGTAATGGTCTTGTTTGCATTGGAGATGACAATAATGCAAATATGGGGCCATTGGTGATAAAATTGGGTTAATTTGCTCTTTCTTGGGCCAAATAATGAAATAAGTTTGATGCATGGAAGGTTGGTTATAAGGGTTTTGGTAGGAAACTTGACTGATTTGTTAGATTCATATGGTTCAAAACTCCTATACATTCTTTTATGTATCCCAGAAAGTGTTGAACCCAAGACACGACTAAGAGTGGAGGGGTGGGGGGAGGTGGGGAGGGGGGGTGAATCAGTTCGAAACAAAAATTAAATGCAACACATAAACAATTAAACTTCAACACACATCCAACACATGAACACCAAGATTTAAACAGGAAAAAACCACGGTAAGCACCTTCCCACAAATATATCCACTATGTATATCAGATTACAAAGAAAAAAGATAACTGCTCTGGACTTGCACACCAAGGCTAACTGCTCATGGGGACAGATACAAAAGAGGACTTGCAAAACTTGAAGCTAACTGCACTCAGGGAATGAGACAAAATGATATGAAAAGAAGGATCTCCTGATCATGAAGCTGTCCTTGAACTCTACATCAAGCGAGCAACATCAACACACAAAACTTTGATCTCAACTGCCAACACTCTATCTCAAATCTGTGTCACAATCTCAACACAACTTGCATATCATTCGAACACAACTCTTCTTCTTCTCTTTACCAAACCTCACTGATTATCCTCACATCTATATTCATCACACTTTCCTTCCTTGCCTCTCTAAACTCTTCTCTATTCCTTTGCACAACTCAATCATACACATCCTTAAATACAAGATAGATCATCAAAGCTTAAACCAAGTCGAACCGAAACAATATACACTTTTCTGAATAAAAATTACACACATTGATCCACTCCAGGAGACAGAGGGGACCAAAACACATCTTCCAAAGATTAATTCACCTATCTGTAATTATCGAAACATAACCAACAACATATCCGCACACTACACATCCATATAAGCAAATAATGGTCAAGAACATATTCTCCAATGCAAATAACTCAAATTCGGATCTCCACACGCTATGGTGAGACCCATAACATATCAAAAACGCTTCCAGAAATCATATCTAGACCTAAGGATAGGTCAAACATAGAATCTCACAACTAGCAATGATCAATGCCACAACACCTGGAGAACACAAAGATGTTTCCAGACCTTAGAACCATCATATTCATGATACCAAAATTATATCCAATGAAGATAACAATAACACTCAACACCGGCAACATATTCCAAACCCAAGCACTTTCAGAATAACCAATAGAACAATTGCAACATCAACAACACAACAAGATAAATCTGCACCATATACATTCGAAACCAATAGACATTCCAGTCCAATCTGGAACAACAATTTTGACATCAATGACAACCACAACAACACATCAATGCATACTTCCGACAATCTCCCTCTTTGTCATTGATGACAACACTTGACGGCACATGTTCCTCAAAGAAGAAGAATATTGCTCAATATCTCTCCAAAAATATACATCACATTTCTTCACTATCTATCTCAATCTTAGTCTCTCCAACACATCAAAGACTGCTCAATTTCTCCCTTTGCCAAAACTTACTCAATCTCTCCCCCTTTGCCATCAAGAACAAAGTTTAGAACAACAATGCACACATCATTGCTCCCCTGAGAGTAGTCACAACATCAATCCATGAAAATAAATAAGCATGAAAGCTCCCCCTGGAAAGATGCATCCCCATAATGCACCTAGCTAGAGGAAGGAGGTGAAATGACCCTAAGCTTCTCCTGAATAAACTCAAATGTATCCTTCACCAATGCCTTAGTGAAAATATCCGCAACTTGCTAACTCAATCTCTATCCCTCCAAATTATCTATACATCACATTTCTGCACTATCTATCTCAATCTCAATCTCCAAACTGCTAACTTAATTTCAGTCTCTCCAACATATCAAAGACTGCTCAATCTCTCCCTTTGCCAAAACTTACTCAATCTCTCCCTCTTTGCCATCAAGGACAAAGGTCACAACAACACTGCACACACTAGTGCTCCCCCTAAGAGCACTCACAACATCAATCCAGGAAAATAAATAGGCATGAAAGCCCCCCTTGGAAAGATGCATCCCCATAATGCACCTAGCTAGAAGAAGGAGGCGCAATGACCCTAAGCTTCTCCTAAAGAAGCCCAAACATATCTTTCACATACTTGCTTTGAGAAATAAAAATTCTATCTTCTGATTGAACGAATTGCAACCCAAAAAAGAAAGACAACTTACTAATCATTGACATTTCAAATTCATTCTACATCTCCTTAGCAAATTCTTTACATAACTATCAGCTCCTCCAAATATAATGTCATCAACATAAACTAATAATTAACAACTTATCTCCATCAATCTTGAAATAAAGATTATTGTCTATTGTACCTTTCCTAAAATTCTATTGAAGTAAATACCTTTGCAATCTTGCATACCAAGCTCTAAGTGACTGTTTGAGTCCATACAACGCCTTCTTCAATCTGCATACCATATCCAGATCTTCTGTTAATCTGAATCGATCTGGTTGCTCAATGTGAACTTCTTCTAGATCTCCATTCAAAAATGTTGATTTGACATCAATCTAAAAAAATTGAAGTTCTTGTAAGTAGAAAATGTAAGAAACATACAAATAGCTTCCATCCTTGCTATCAGAGAAAAAGTTTCTTCAAAGTCTATACCTTCCAGAAAATATCCTTTACATACCAACCTTTCTTTATTCCTTGTCACCTGTCCTTTCTCATTCAACTTATTCTTGAACACCCACTTAGTTCCTATTACATTCTTGTCCACTGGTCTAGGTACTCGCTCCTAAGTCTTGTTTTTCTGAATCTGATTTAGTTCTTCCATTTCTTTTACCCAACTCTCATCTTTGATTGCTTCCTCATAAGTCTTTGGTTTTGTCATAGATAGAAAATAATAATTAGCTTGATCTTGAGCCTTTGCAATCTTCCTTCTAATCTGAACACCTTTTATCTTATCTTCGATTATTTGATCCTCTGAATGATGCTTCTAAACATACTTAGCAGGAACTTTCTCTGAATTCTCCTCTTCTTCTTTTTCTTCATTTTTCTCCTCTTTGTTTTCTTTCGGATCACTTGGCTTCTCTGAAACAACTAGAACAATCTCAACCATCTATTGGAGCTCAAAATTGTAGGTTGCCAAACTCTATATGATCAAGTTAGACAATCAATTTTGGCCAACTAACAAAATAATCAAAATAGTTGTAATTCCCTACGCTTTAGGCTCTGCTAGACCTAGGCGGGTGTACCTTCCATTTAAGAAGATTTAATCTTCCTTCAATATATCTTCTATCTCTATCTCAGAATGGCATGAACTTCTGGAATAGATTAATTTATCTTCTAACCCTACTCCTATCTCCTACTTGCACATAACTGAAATTAAAATAATATGATGGTCTAAGTGATGATGGATTGGAAATGACCGGTGCCTTATTCTGGGTTACATAGTCATAATGATTCTCTTGTTCCTTCAATTTTCGCAATTCTAATTGCTTAACACCATTCGTAGAAATGCCTTACAGAAATACGAAGCATGTGTTTATGCCTTGCATAAACATTTAAGTAAATCACCAAATCGAATCTCAACCTTATGACTTTAACTCTTCCTTGATAAATTAGATGTATCCTTGATACACTGATTTATATGATAAAGAAAAATAAAACCTGGAGATACTAATGATATCTTTCAATTAAATTAATGAACAACTAAAGACATTCTTAGAACAAAATAAATTCTGCACATCCTCTTATTGAAACCCTGAAAATATAAGACACAGTCTTACGAAATATATTACAATGTTTTGGTATGATAATATTCTATTTATCTTCTTCCTTCGGTCTCGATTTCCTTTTTATAAGTTAAGAAAAATATTTAGTTACCCACCCAAAACCATAAAATAATTATTTACTTTGTGTTTGAACTAAAAATGATTTATTTGGCCTTCCCTTGCTATACTTTGCATGAAATAAAATCCCAACATATTACCTTTTCTTCTTTTTAATTGTGTGAAATGACTTTTACCCCTTAATGATAATATTATCACTTTTAACATGCCTCCACTCCAATAAAATTCTTTAACTATCCTAGAAATATTCACTTCACAATTTGCCTTCACTTTAACCAATCTCATTCATAACATTTCATATTTTGTATAATTTGCCTTCACTTTAACCAATCTCATTCATAACATTTCATATTTTGTATAAAGCTATTTCCATTCTGGTAAAAATAACAATTGGATTGGTTCCTCACAAATATGTATCTTTATTTCATTTTTATTTTATTGGAAGTAATTATTTGAATAATATTACTTCACAAATACTTTAATTGTCCATTTCATCCTGTTTTGATTTCTTACCATTCACCTTCTATGTCTCTTTTGCCAGTCTAGCAAATGTTTCATGTGTCATGACCTCCAATTGCCATATATATATATATGTATGTACATACATACATACATATATTGACATGCACTGAAAAATTGTTGGATTAGGTTTACCCCCACTATATTTGATGTCTTGCCAATCTTCATTGATTCACTTTATATATATATATATTGTAAAGCGGAAAAATCGAACCCTAGTCGTTCTCCCCTCCCCAACTCCGAGGAGAGAGAAGGGAGAGTCACTAGGGTTGATGGTTTTCACTTAGGAGAGACTTTACATTCAAAAGAGGGGTTGAAACCCACAAGATCCAATCCCATGCAATGCAAGATTGGATTCTATATGAGTTTCAAGGGTTAAGACATCAAGGATACCCTCTTTTGTAAAGAAATGTAGATAGAAAGATTGAACTAGGAATGCATGTAAAGTAGGAAAGATTCGCTTATAAACAGAGATAGGGATATGGGATGAAGCTGCAGACCTGGAATTAGCAGTAAAATGTCGAGACGGTGTTGTTCTGCAAATTTGAGCGAAAGTTGACGGGACGATGGCGCCCGGCGTGCACACGGTCCTCCGAAAAATCCGCGAAACGAAGGTGGATCTGTTCGTCTCTGCACAAGGATTCCAGATCTTCAATTACAGCCGCGTACCTGCAACCTACACAGAAAAGAGAGGACAATTGGGGGGTTAGGGATGAGGGGTTTGCCTTTAGGTCAAACCCCGGTTTTGGAATTAACCAAGAAATGAGAATGTTGTAAATGTAAATGTTTGTAATGTAAACAAGTACTGATACCTTGTTGTAAGAATGTTTGTATTCTTACATGCGAAGGTGTAATGTATGTAGTATGTTGTATGTTGTATGTGATCTCCTTTTCAATGGTTGAATCCTTGTCTTGAATGCAACACTTAGCCTTGAATGGAGACTTAGAATGCTCAATTGCTTGAAGGAATGCTTGAATGCTTGAATGCTTGAATGTTTGAATATTGTTTCCGCCTTTTTTCCATCTACCCAAAATGGGAGAGGAAATGTAGTTTATATACTTGTCAATTAGGGTTGAAAGACTGATTTTTCCGACCTTAGGCCGACCAGGAAACATTATTTTCCAATTTGCAAACTTAAAGACCCGAAGCCCCATAAGAGACCAGGCCCAAAATAGGGCCAGGGACCAGGGCGCTGGGCGCCATGGTCCTGGAGGACCAGGGCACTGGGCACCCTAGTCCTGAAGGACCAGGGCGCTGGGCGCCATGGTCCCACCTCCACGGGCAGCAGGGTGCAAGGAGGATCAGACCAGGGTGCTGAGAAATGCATTTTTTGATGTCATGAACAAGTTTCGGGGTCTCCATTCAAGTTCTATGTTGCATCGCCATCGTGAAGACCCAAATGCAGTCGAAATTGCAAGTGTCGCAATTTTAGGACGCTACATTTAGCCCCCACTTTAGCGAGAGTATAAGTGTATGCCAATACTTCCGGTAAAGTACAAGGAAACAACATTGAAAGACTTTCACCACGTCAAAGAGGCAAGATACACCAAGCCCCCAGTGGACTAAGGATCTTACAACTTTGATTGACAAAGTAAAAGGGAAGATCACGAGGGAGAACCATGACTGTCAGTAGTAAGGTTCCCTCACTATGAGTCATGCAAGAAAGATATCAAAAATTTTCAAGGCAAAGCTAAATTTGTCAAGAAATTTTCAAGTATCTTGAAAAGATATGAACGGGATGTATGCCCCCCTACGTTAAAGTGATCGCACACGCCTCACTAGGGGTGATTGCTTTAAGGTAGTGATACATATAAGAAATGAGAAGGGAAAGGAGCACGTTATCACAAGGATTTAGCCCCCAAGTGTGAGATAAGCCCAAGGATAATAGACACAAAACACAAAGCACAAGGTGACTTCGCTTTCCTCGGGGTCAGTATGCTGTATGATAATTCATGTATATCATATGTATGTATGCATAATTGTTCTTCATTCCCCAATCAAGGAAGGTCACCTAGAAGAAGGGAACACATGTGTCTTTTGAGTCAACATGAGAGAGACCAAGAGATCTCAATGCTTTGCATCGTCCTCAAGTAGACAACACTAAGGACAACAAATAGAAGAATGAGAATAACACATAGAAGAAGTAACAAAAGAGAGGAGGAGAGAATCTGCTATGCTAATGAAACTAGTCTAGCACATCATCTACCCCCCGATCTTGCTGATCAATATTTCGGGAAGGAAGGAAACACACTAGAGGAGGAACATCCAACACAGCAAATGGAGCTATCACAAGATCCAAACAAGGGCTATGTTCATGTTCCAAGCCACGGTGTTCTTGTCTAGGAGCTAGGATAAGTGCTTTAGAAAATGCGTTAGATAAATGGTTATCAACATCAACATATTCATATTCACTATCAGAATGAACGGGAGTAACATTTTCATCATGAATAACATTTTCATCTATATCATCATCAAGATTTATAAAAATAGGATCTTTAACTCGCACAGGATCAAGACCATCATGCATCTTATGTTTAGGAGATTTCGGCTCAATCGTCGGCTGAGGAGAAAATGGAATAATACTAGCTGAAGGTGTTTTGGGGGATTGCAAAGTTTGAGAAGCAGCTGCCTGAGCTCTAAGACGACGCTTTCGTCGGCGTTCACGTGCAGAACGATTTCGTCTAGTCTTAGTAGGAAGTTGAGAAGAGTGAGGAGGAGGAATGTTCTCATCCTTATCACTTGGGTGTTTAGGTTGTGGTCTCTTAGGTTGAACAATAGGAGAAGAGGAAGGTCTCTTCTCTCCATAAGAGGAAGGAGGAGGAACTGTTCCATATAAGGGAGGAATATTCGGTTTAGGAAGGAGACCAAGTCCATCATGACGAGGAGGTATAGGTCTACTTTTAGAAAGTTTATTAGATATAGGCATAGTCACATCCATAGGAATGGGTTGGGAATCTTCTTGAGGAAAGACATTAGTTTTATCTTTCAAAGGAAGAACTTCCTTCTCAAGAATGATAGGAATGTCAAGTTTGGGTGTTCTAGGTTCACTTAGAGATAGGATCATGTCTTTTTTCCACTTTTGATAAGATTTGAAAAGATGATCACTCCGCGGTGGAAGAGATTGGAATTGTTTAGGCCAAAAGTAATCAATAGGAACACTAGAAGTTCTTTCAGCTGGTTTAAAGAGACTATGATTGATAGTAACAACTTCACCATTATGGGGAAATTTCAAACACTTGTGAATAGGAGAAGCAATAGCTTTCATGGAAGATAGCCAAGGATAGCCTAGCTTCACACGAAATTGTTCGAACGATGGAATAATAGCAAAGTCCACATCAAGGGTTTTGTTATGGACCTCAATAGGTAATGTAATAGAACCAATTGCAGGAGAAGAAAATGCATCAAATAGTTTCACAACCACATTTGTTTCATCATAGATCACTTGATTCAATTGCAAAGTAAAAAGAAATTCTTCAGTAATGATATTAACCATACAAGAAGGATCAATAAGCACTCCATGGCAAGGTGTATTCTTGACTTTTGCAACTATATATAAAGGACCATCAGGTGCCCTGATAGTTTCACTAGAATCAAATGTGATGGAAGGTTCTTTAGGGATTTTCTGCTGCTCTACAAAGTTAATCACATTAGGAGTCATAGACACAAGATCATCAGGTGAGATAGAGGAATCAGTAGTATCAATCGCATTAGAGGTATGAGAAGGCAATGGATCAGTGAAAATATTAAGATTTTGGTTAGGAGGAGCTACAGATGTGTTGCCTTTATCATTCACACCACAAATAGAGATAGTATTATTATCAATCAAATCTTGAATTTTACCCTTCAAAGCAAAACATTTTTCAGTATCATGCCCAGGATGACGATGAAATTGACAAAAAGATTTGTTATCAAAATAGGGTGAATTAATCTTTGCAGGATCTATTTGCCTTATAGGAGGAAGAGTAAGCACATTTTGTTCCAATAACTTATTCATAATACTATGCAATGATTCATTCAAAGGAGTAAACTTTCTTTCTTTCTTGAAAAACTTAGAAATAGGAGGCACACCTGATGCTGCATTCACATTGTTGTTGATGATGTTTTCATGGAATTTAATGGACTCTCTGTTCAGTTTAAACTTCCCAAATGGTTGTTGACTACTATCACCCTTATCACTCGGAGCCATAGGATTTGCTTGTTCCATTTGACTCACAGTCAGTTGATAATTGTGAAGAGTTGCGCACAACTGTTGGAAAGAAGTAATCTCAGAAAACAGGAGTTTTTCTCTAATATCTTTTTGTAAATTAGAAATAAAGATTCTTTGAATATCATTGTCAGGCACTGGAAAAGAAATTTGAGCATACAAATGCTTATATCTACCAATGAAATCAGTCACTTTTTCTTTAACACCTTGTTTACAATGCATTAAATCAATCAAAGTAACTTTAGGACTTATATTGTTTTGAAATTGTTGAATGAAAGCATTTGCAAGTTGTTCGAAAGAAGTAATAGAATAAGAAGACAACGAGCAATACCATTGTAGGGCTTTATCTCTTAATGTCCTAGTGAACAGTTTTGCAAGCAACCTTTGGTCATAAGCAAAATCGGTACATAATGTTTGAAAGGTCTTAACATGTGTTAGAGGATCACCCTTACCATTATAAAGCTCCAAATGCGGAATTTCAACATGTTTAGGGGGGATAGCTCGAACAATGTCAAGAGAAAGTGGGCTCGCAACATCAAATGTGGGCACACTAAACTTAGATTGATTCATAGAGGCAATTTGTTGCTGTAAAGAAGAGACAGTTTGTGCAAGATTGTTAATGGTCGCTTCAGTCGAAGAGTTCATATTAGACGTGTTAGATTGTGATGGAGGTGTTATGTTATTGAAAGAAGGTAGAGAGTAAGGTGGTGGGACACTATGATAGTTAGTCATAGGAGATGATTGGAAGGGAGGAACACTACAAGGAGGAATGGAATGGTTAAATGAATTGCCCCCTTGCGTCATGTTCATTTGTGGTGATATAATAGGAACACTCATTGAAGGAATGAATGAAGAAGTTGGATTGATTGAAGAAGAGGGATTGCCCCCATGATTGGTGATCATAGGGGGAATGTCTTGTATTGAAGTAGTCATTATGTTTGATGTGAAAGTAGGTATACTAGCAATAGGAGTTGTCAAAGGGATAGAATGATTGTCTTGAGTAGGAGGTTGTGTATAACCCAAAGTTTCAGCACAACTCTTCATAGGCATCACATTTGAATCCACAATGTGTGCAATACCATGCAAAATATCAATTCCATTCTTATCACTTTGAACCATACGTTTTAGACCCTCAATTAAGGAAAGAGCTTCACTATCAGGGTATTCTTGAGACATCCATTGTCGAAAATCATCAAATTGGTTATCCAATTTTGAAAGTTGTTCTACAGAAACCTCATGGAGAGCTTCTTCATCATTAAGAGGATTAGAGGAATTACCCATGTCCTCGTTAAAAATGCCATTCAAATTAGGTTCCATCTCCTCGGTAATTACACCTTGGAAAGACCTAATTCTAAGGCTTCGTCTAACGGGAATAGTGTAAGTAGGGCTTATTGTTGTAAAACTCATGCACTAAAGAGAGAGAGAAGATTTTGAATTTTAGAGGTAGCAAATTTCAATAAAATCAGCCAATCTCCTAGATTTAAGCTGTTAAATGCAATCAGGACAATCTCCCGAAATTTCGAAAAAAATGTCCGGGACCGTGGTGCTCGGAGTGCACACGGTCCTCGCAACTTTTTTCAAAATTTTCAGGGATGAAAGTTATGATGATTTTAAAGCTAATCTGAAAAAATTGAGTGATTTTACGATCTGTAGATAGGCCAAATTAAAGTTGCAATCTCAAAATTGAACCCTACCAAGATTGTTGAAAATTGTAAAATTTGAATTTTGAAAAAGAGAGGGAAACTGAAATTTTGAATTTTATGATTTTAGAGGGAATGTTGAAAGCAATGCAAGTTTCGAAATTTAAAAGTTGACTCGATTTCATGCAAAATTCGAATTTGAAAGTGGAAATCAAGGTTGTTGCAATTAAACACTTAATTTCAAAAGTCACAAACTGCAAAAATTTGAATAAAGCACTGAAATTTTGAATGAATGCTAACACACTTTTCAGATTCAGGACTGTAAGAAACACAATTTTGATAAAAATTTCAATTTCAACAATTTTTGAATGATTAGAAGCCTTAATCCAAGCAATCACTAGACCAACTTTGACTTTAATTTTGAAAGTGTTAAAATTGATAAAATCAGCCAAAATTCTGGATTTTAGCAGAAAAATACAGTAAGATCTAGCTCCCAAAATTTTGGAAAAAATGTTGGGGACGATGGCGCTCGGGGTGCACACGGTCCTCGCATCTTTTTTCCAAATTTTCAGGGATGAAAGATATTGTGATTTTATTGCGGAATCCAAAATTACAGCCGATTTGGAGGTGTTTTGATTAGTGAAATTATCAGTCAAAGGTTGAATCAAGAAGGTCTTAAAAATTAGGGTTTTGACATTTAACCACTTAATTTTCAGAATTAAAGCACAAATATGAATTGACAATTTGCAATAGAAGGGTAGACCTGAAACAAGCATTAACCATTAAACATTCCACAAGTTTAATTACTAAAAACAAAATTTTAGGGTTTTTATGCAATTAACCTCTAAAATTTGCAAAAGATCAAACATGGAAATGTAATTAAGGAAACAAAATTTTCAGATCTAACCATGAATAATCAGAATGAGGATGTTCACGTCGGGTTCACCAAAATGTAAAGCGGAAAAATCGAACCCTAGTCGTTCTCCCCTCCCCAACTCCGAGGAGAGAGAAGGGAGAGTCACTAGGGTTGATGGTTTTCACTTAGGAGAGACTTTACATTCAAAAGAGGGGTTGAAACCCACAAGATCCAATCCCACGCAATGCAAGATTGGATTCTATATGAGTTTCAAGGGTTAAGACATCAAGGATACCCTCTTTTGTAAAGAAATGTAGATAGAAAGATTGAACTAGGAATGCATGTAAAGTAGGAAAGATTCGCTTATAAACAGAGATAGGGATATGGGATGAAGCTGTGGACCTGGAATTAGCAGTAAATTGTCGAGACGGTGCTGTTCTGCAAATTTGAGCGAAAGTTGATGGGACGATGGTGCCCGGCGTGCACACGGTCCTCCGAAAAATCCGCAAAACGAAGGTGGATCTGTTCGTCTCTGCACAAGGATTCCAGATCTTCAATTACAGCCGCGTACCTGCAACCTACACACAAAAAAGAGAGGACGATTGGGGGGTTAGGGATGAGGGGTTTGCCTTTAGGTCAAACCCCGGTTTTGGAATTAACCAAGAAATAAGAATGCTGTAAATGTAAATGTTTGTAATATAAACAAGTACTGATACCTTGTTGTAAGAATGTTTGTATTCTTACATGCGAAGGTGTAATGTATGTAGTATGTTGTATGTTGTATGTGATCTCCTCTTCAATGGTTGAATCCTTGTCTCGAATGCAACACTTAGCCTTGAATGGAGACTTAGAATGCTCAATTACTTGAAGGAATGCTTGAATGCTTGAATGCTTGAATGTTTGAATATCGTTTCCGCCTTTTTTCGATCTACCCAAAATGGGAGAGGAAATGTAGTTTATATACTTGTCAATTAGGGTTGAAAGACTGATTTTTCCGACCTTAGGCCGACCAAGAAACATTATTTTCCAATTTGCAAACTTAAAGACCCGAAGCCCCATAAGAGACCGGGCCCAAAATAGGGCCAGGGACCAGGGCGCTGGGCACCATGGTCCTGGGGGACCAGGGCGCTGGGCGCCCTAGTCCTGAAGGACCAGGGCGCTGGGTGCCATGGTCCCACCTCTAGGGGCAGCAGGGTGCAAGGAGGATCAGGCCAGGGTGCTGAGAAATGCAGTTTTTGATGTCATGAACAAGTTTCGGGGTCTCCATTCAGGTTCCGTGTTGCATCGCCATCGTGAAGACCTAAATGCAGTCGAAATTGCAAGTGTCGCAATTTTAGGACGCTACATATATATATATATATATATATATATATATATATATATATATATATATATATATATATATATATATATATATATATATATATATATATATATATATATATATATATATATATATATATATATATATATATATATATATATATCATGCACTCATTGCCACACTAACCGCTCTTGTACCTTATACTCTTTGATGGATACTCATATTTCGATTCCAAAGTTCCATAGCTTAAAATGCTAGCAAAGGTTCTGGATTCTAGCTTTTCACCGTTCAATTGTGTTTGTTTTGAGAATTTCTAAAGCCTTTCAAAAATTTATTTGGTGCATATCCTGCGTTCATGGCATTTTGATATAACAATTCATTCAACCAAATGTTTCATTGCCTCTTCTATTTTGAGGCAATTTGCAATAGTCAAATGGCCTAGATGCCTTGTCAATGCTTCTATACTTGCATATAATGCTTTGATGGTTTCCCATGTACAGTCCCAAAAGCTTTCATATTGGCACAGAGGGTGGGATACTAGAACAGCTGCAAAATTTGACTTTACCACGTTGATTGCAGTAGCCTGAAACTTTTAAAAAACCTTTTCAACATATTTTGTGCAGATCATGCGTTCACTGCATTTCAATATCTGACAAAATATATTTATTCTTTTATCAATCTCCCTACCATTGGAACCTCACACCTCTGCCCACTTTTGCATAGACATTTTTAGAGAAGAATATCAATTGCAGCATCTTCTAAATCCAACTATAAAGTATTTGTAGAAGTACCCCACCTATATTTATATATAATCCACAAGCTCCATGGGAAACAAATCACACAACATCGCACAACAATCGTCTGTGTAATTGGCATCTTCATAATAAGATTTAGGGTTTCCTCAACACAATCGGCATAGGAAAGTTTGATTTTCCTTTTAACACATCCATTTTAAACCTATCCCACGGTCATTGTCTGAGATCACATCACATTCGAGCATATCCAACAATAATAACTATTTTTTTTTTACTCCATTGTGCTTAGATGAATGCCCGTAGTTTCTTCCTAAACTCCCATTTTGATACACGTAAGCTAAAAAGATATTGGAAAATCTGTGAAACTCGGCTCTATACCTACCGCATTAGCTCGAAAATTTCTTAAGCCTTTTCAACAAATAAATTTTGTCCATATTCTGCAACCATGGTATCTAAACAGTTTGCATGTCGTTTCAATGCTTCTATATTGCATGTATGTCACCTGAGTCGATTGTTTATGCTTTGATGGATGTCATAAACCTGTTCCAAAGCTTTCATTTCGACGTAGGATTGAAAGATGGTGGCAAAGGTTCTGGAATTTGGCTTTGTGTGTATTCCACATATTTCATGCATATTCACCAGATCATTTCCAGTTATAGTATTTTACATAAACCTTCCTTTAGTGATGCCCATATTCTGTTCCAATGCTCTCTGAATCTCATTTGCTTGGTAGTTTCTAAAGCTTTTCACATGAAGTCATTTAGTGCCTATCCTGCGATCCTTGCGGTCCTTGAGATCACATTTCCTTGAGACATTTTGAAACATAATCCTTATGTCATATCAATGTTTTTATATCTACATTTCCTTGGGCATCTCCAATGTATGCATTGATGGATGTCATACTCGTCCCAGACTCCAACATTGCGCGGGCAAGAGAATACCAACAAATATGTGGAATCTGTGAACTTTATTTGCTCGAGAGTTTTGAAAGGTATTTCAACAAATCCGTTTTGTGTATATCCTGTAATCGATCCTTGCCATGAAACTGCAACACTTTATCACACAGTTTATATACCTTTGTAGATGAGCTAGGTTTCATCAATATCTATTTTCGCTGTTACTAAACTTTTTGCTGAAACCCCCCAACAAGTTGTATCAAGCAATCTTGTCTTGCCGATCAAATGGAAAACCCTATCGATGAGAGGCAACACTTTGGTATTGACTATTTCGCCCTTGCTAGATACATGATGTTGTATCGATGGGCTTATTTGCCACATAAGGTTAAACACGGGGGCCACCACTTGAAGTTGTAATATTTTAATTTGTTACTTATATAAACCATTTTAATGGTTTTTATTTTATCATTATATATTCTTTTTATATATAACTCGTCTTCAATAATATTCATAATAATTAATTTAAATCATTTTAAATTGATTTAAATTTTGCCTTCATCTAAATATTATTCCTTTGTAGAAATATAATTTAAACTATTAGACATATTGTTATTCAAATCATTAAGATTTAAATAACAAACCACTTTTCAGTTTTTCACTCGAGTTTGTAACTTGGTAATGATTTGAATAACAAACCACTTTTCAGTTTTTCACTTGAGTTTGTAACTTGGTGATGAGGGTGGGGTCCCCTTATGAGAACTGTATGCTAGGCTCTACCTTGGTGGGAGCCACATTTTAACCCCACATATAGTGCAATCATTTAGTACACAATGTTATCATTAGTTTTTTTTTACTGATTCCTCTCATTTTAGGCAACTCTAAATTTGCAAAAATTTAGGGTTCCAACACCTTCTACACTATTTTACTAATCTTCTCCTTTCTGATCACACATTTGGTGCTACTAAACGAAAATTCATTACCCTTTTCTACACATTTGACCAACACTTAACAAACAATGTCTTAATCCTTCAACATAATAAACATCATCAGTCTTATGCTTACCATCAATAGAAACACTTCTAATACCTCAAATATATATATATATTTGAGCTAACTTTACTATATTATTTTTTAAACTTTTTAATAGATTAAATAAACTATTCAGATTTAGATCAATGTATTTTTTTTTCTTTATTTTAAATTTCATGTTGCTAAAATCTGAGATAAACTATATAACCTTAGATTTATTTCCTACAAATAAATAATTGACAGAATTCAATAAATTTATACATCAACTATATAAATATGCTTTTATTTAAATTAGATAGACTATTTATCTTTAGATTTTAATTTCTGCAAATAAGTAAATGACAGACTATATTAATCTAGAATCATTTGATTTTAACCTTAGAGATATGCATGTAAATTCTTTAAACCATGATATGTATTTGAGAATAAATGATTGGGACTAAATGCTTAATTTTTCTTTTACTAACATGCAAGCTTCCCTATTTCCTTTTTTTCCAATAATCCAAATGCTTAAGGGGGTAAAATGAACTTTTAGATTTCTAAAGTAAGATGCATACAACCATTAATATTTTAAGAACATTTCATAGCTAAAGCCCAACAAAAATATTTTATTTATGCAATACTAATTTAATAGAAATAATGCATATATTTAAGGCATTTTTAGAATACAACATAGTCATCATTACAAGAGGGTGAGATACCCAAACTAGTCCCTCATTTATATTAAATGAGGACTTTAAATAAAATAGATACATTTCCTTTCAAAATAAATACAACATATAGTTTCCTTTACATTGTTGCAACTTAAAATATAAAATATTTCATTCCCAAATCTTTTTCTGCAAACAAATGAATCCAACAACTTCTACTTGTCCTTTCTTTTCTTCCAAACAACCTGCAAATAAATCATAGGCCATGACCATGGAGTACTCACCTCCTAGCCTAGGCTTACTATAAGCCACCCCCGAGCTTGGAGAACCAAGCCCTAGACAAGTTACAGACATGCAAACACAACAAGCAAGAGAAAAACATATAGCAAACACTTTCCCAACCAATGCTACACTTCATCATAAAATGTGATGATTTTACACGGGTGGTAGTGGACCAAATACCCTAAGGAGACTGCAAGAATGGTAGAGCATAATGCCACCTCATGGCAAACAAAGTTATTTCATAAGATCATTAACCCCTTATTCCTTATGCCCCCCAAGGCATCTATGCCATACTTTCTCCCCTTATGACCCCCAAATGCACAAACCAGACCATGTAGCAAGGGTCACAAATACACCCCTTGAGTTTGCTCTCATAAAGAGAGTCTCTCACTCGAGGGCTGTCAAACTTCCACCACCCGCAAAACCATCCTACTCTCCCAAGAGTAGAAGGCCTTGGTTACTCCCAAGACATAGAAAAATGCATACAAGAACTAAAAGATAGAACACAAAATAATTTTCACAAGAGAAAATACAAGAAACCAAGCTCTACATACAAGCAATCTTTTCAACATAAACATGCAACGTAAAAAAAAAGAGATGAACCAATCTTCAATCTGCCCAAAGGTATGCTAGAACTAGTTTGAGGATGAGCAGCCCAAATCCACAAATCTTCCTTCCACACTTAGCCAAATTTCGAATCCAAAAAAAACCAACTTTTCAAAAAATGCATAGTCTTAAAAAATGGAGAGTGGGTGATTACCCACAAAATCTCTCATTCTTGCCTAAAAAGACCTTTGTGAGAGTTCTCACGGGTTTCTAAAACTGAAAAAGGAAAGAGTAAGAAAAAGATCAAAAAGGATCTCTCATCAAAAGGGAAGGTTATCTAACCTAGATGGCACCTTCTAATTTTGAATTTTCGCACATCTTAGAAAACTCACTTTTTGGGATGACTAAACAGTCACATGGGAGTAGACACATGCCTAAAAACACTCCTAACTCATAGATATACCTTATGGGCTTTAGGAAACACCTTTAAACTACCCCTAGGAGTCCATTTGACCCCTTATAAACCCATCTGAAGTTAAATTTTGGGTCCAACCTGAGTTGACCACTCCAAAGACTTTTTACCCAAGGAAATTTTAGAACCACATCAAATGTTTTGAAAAAGATATAGTTGAACAACTCCCTTCAAGAGACAAGTCAAAATTCAAGACATAAATCAACACGTGTGTCAAGTGACACAATAAAATACATTACAAAATTACACATGGAAATTGTCTCTTGTTGGATTTAAATAAATTAATAAATAAAATTTAACACACATGCATCATTTACTATTACAAATAAAATACGATACATACGGGGTGTTGTCTCTCCAAATAGACAACCCCTGGCTTTATGAACGTACATAGGTCTAGGTTTAGTTCTCCATAATATTTCTATGGTCACATGGATAATTTTCCCGCGCATCTCAATTACACATTAGTACTTCCAAATAACCTCATATAATATTTAAACACATGAATAAGAATACATGTCAAACACTCTGCATACAATTGATATTAAACAAAATCAATATATCTTGTATCAAACTAAATCCATATAAGCAATTATCATAATCCTCATAATTTTGATCCATACATAAGGCATGCATCATATTTCTATCATCACAGTAAAGTCCTGCAATTCTAATAATGACATACATCATCACAAAGTAATCCTATTCTAGAATCATACAGAGTTCTATATCTATAGTGCATAGAAATGAAGCATCAATATATACCAATGTTATCCAAATCATGGAATCATATAAGTTCTAAGTCCGTAATGCATAAAAATAAAGCATCCATAATAGTCTCAACATGAAAAATACTGAAATGCTAGGATGAGTCGGGGTAGGGCCTCACACCCTCCCCCTCTAGGCATGAACTTCCTCCTCGAGTTCATCAAAAAGATGGGGGTACTATGATCTTATATGTGTTGCGTCCTCCCATGAAGTCGTAACCTCATCATAGCATTCCCACTAGACCCTAACCTGGTCCAACTCTCGACCTCAAAGAGCCAGCGTCTGATGTGCCAAAATACAAATGGGCTCCAAAGCTAGTTGCCCATCCGACTCCACCTGCAAGGCATCCCAATCTAAAATATGAGACTCATCATAGATATACTTTCTCAATACTGATATCTGAAACACATCGTGGATGCGTGACAGGCTAGGCAGCAATGCTAAACGGTAGGCAACTGGTCCTATCCTCTCAAGGATCTCAAATGGTCCTACAAAGCGAGGTGTGAGCTTAGAACCCTTTCCGTAATAGATTGGACTCTTATGCGGTCGCACTCTCAAAAAGACTTTGTCTCCAACCAAGTAGCTACGATCTATCCTCTTCGCATTTGCATACTTCTTCTGTCTATCATGTGCCTCTCTAAGATGCTACCTAATCAAATCCACCTGCTGCTCCATATCCCGAACTATCTCAAGACCAATAGCAACTCTGTCCTCTATGCGGTCCCAACTCAACGATGTCCTACAAGGCCTGTCGTATAATGTCTGATAGGGTGGCATTCCCAACGAAGTGTGATGCCCATTGTTATAGGCAAACTCCACTAAGGGGAGGTACTCTTCCCATCTGGTCTGATGATCCATGACGTACATGTGAAGCATATCCTCTAACACCTGGTTAACCCTCTCTGTCTGACCATCCGTTTCCGGATGATAGGCTGTACTGAAGTTGAGCTTAGTGCCCATAGTTGCTTGTAATACCTTCCAAAAGGAAGAAGCGAAGAGGGAATCCCTGTCAGAAATAATCTTGCGTGGAATGCCATGAAGTCTGACAATGTCTCGCAAAAACACCTATGCTACTGCTGGTGCTGTGAAGGTAGTCCAAACTGGTGAAAAGTGGGCCACTTTGGTCAACTTGTCAACAGTCACCAAGATGGCATCATGGCGACGAGATGACATAGGGAGACCAATGATGAAATCCATGGATATAGTATCCCGCTTCCACTCTGGTATAGCATGAGACTGGAGCAACCCACCTAGATGGTCGTGCTCTGCCTTGACTCTTTGACACTCTAGGCATCAGACTACTAACTCAGCAATGAGCTTCCGCATTCCTAGCCAATGATATAACTGTCTCAAGTCAGCATGCATCTTCTTAACTCCGGGATGTGCTGCATAAGGAGCTCTATGAGCCTCTGTGACAATGAACTCTCACAAACCCCCGGAAGAAGGTACATAGATGCACCCTCTATGGCGTAATAGCCCATCGGACTCTAAGGAATAATCCACATATTTCCCTTCTAGAGTTTCCTGTGATCGTATTACCAGAAAAAACTCTAAATACCATCCATCCTCTGGCAACTGCTACAATATACGATCTCTCAGATCCATGCCCATAGATATGGTGTATACCTCATGATGTCTCCTACTCAAAGCATTTGCAACTACGTTTTCTTTCCCTTTGATGTAGTGAACATCAAAATCATACTCGCACAAGAACTCCATCCATCTCATCTAACGTGCATTAAGGTTCGGCTGAGTGAATATGTACTGAAGGCTCTGATGGTCTGAATGAAGCTCAAAATGATGACCCAAAAGGAAGTGTCTCCACCTCACAAGTGCATGCACTACTACTGCAAGGTCAAGGTCATGAGTAGGGTAGTTAAGCTCATGAGTCTTAAGTTTCCTAGACTCAAAAGCTATAGCCCTACCATCCTGCATAAGGACTACTCCTAAACCCTCTAGGGAAACATCTGTGCAAACCATGAAGTCAGCTGAGGGATCTGGTACTACAAGGATAGGTGCGCTAGTAAGTGCCCTTTTGAGTTCCTGAAAGGCCCTCTCGCACTTCTCTATCCACTCAAATTTCTTCCCTTTACGCTGAAGAGAAGTAATGAGATGTGCGACTCTAAAGAATCCCTCGACAAAGCATCGGTAATAACTTGCTAAGCCCATGAATCTCCTAACCTCTGTCACACTGGTTGGCATTGGCCAATCCATAATAGCTCTGATCTTTGATGGGTCAACTAGGATCCCATCACTGGAAATAACGTGCCCAAGGTACTTGACCTCTGAACGAAAGAAAGCACACTTTGACAAACTGTCATACAACTGATTGTCCCTCAAATACTGCAAAACCTGTCTCAGGTGCTCCTCATGCTCCTTCTCATTCTGAGAATATATCAATATGTCATCAAGGAATGGAATACCCCATTCATGAGGCTCATGAAGACACCTGGAGCATCATAAGACCGAATGGAACCACGGTGAACTCATAGTGGCCATATCTAGTGCGAAATGCGGTCTTGTGGATATCACTTTCCACTATTCTCAACTGATGGTATCCTGACTTCAGATCAATTTTGGAAAATACTTTGGCACCCTGAAGTTGGTCGAATAAATCATCGATCCTAGGTAAGGGATATCGGTTCTTGATGGTTACTTTGTTCGACTGACGATAATCTATGCATAACCGAAGAGATCCGTCCTTCTTCTTCACGAAGATGACTGGTGCACCCCATGGGGATACGCTAGGACGTATGTGACCCTTTTCTAGGAGTTCCTCAAGCTGCATATTGAGCTCATTAAGCTCATTTATGGTCATCCTATAAGGTACTCTTGAAACTAGCTCAACTCCTGGTACAAGGTCTATATGAAAGTCAATCTCTCTACGAGGTGGCATTCCTGGTAGCTCTGAAGGAAACACGTTTGAATATCCCTTAAGGATAGGATGGTCATCAATCAATGTTTCCTTTTCGTCCTCTTCCCCTCTATCACTGATGGTGATGACAAATAGCTGACATCCCTTTCGTATGCTCCACTTAAGATGCATTGCAAAGATCATACAAAGAGACACGGGCCTCTAGATCTAGGTGATTACTATGGGCGAACCCTGACCATCCTCACACTCAATCACTTTCAGGTGGCAATCCATCTTGGCTATGTGGGCATAAAGCCAATCCATGCCAAGTACGATGTTGTATGATCCAAGTGGTGTAACTCTAAGGTCTACTAAGGTGGTGGTATTGCCAATTTGAAGCTGACATGCCCTAACCTCTGATTCCACTGACACTCTAGCCCCTGAAGCTAACTCCACTTCCCAACTGACACCTTGTCTAGTTGCCACTAGCCCGCAACGCTCCACAACCAAAGGAGATATAAAGGAGTCAGTAGCTCCTGAATCAAATAATATAGATACACTGTTACCTCTGATCATACCTGCAGCCTCAATGACCATGGCCTAGTGCTCTGCCTGACGGTTGTCAACCGCTGCGAAGACTCTATGGGACCTGCCCATATCTCCAACTGTAAGCTTTGATGCTGTCATCCTCTGATTCCCTACCATCTAACCCTGAGGACACTCTCTCGCCATGTGCCCCATGGCTCCACATGTGAAGCAAGCACTACGTGCCTGAAACTGGACGCCCTGAGGCCTAGAAAAAGACTGTCCCCCTGTCCTGCTAGAACCACTGTACCCACCCCTGGAGGGCTGCTGAGTCCTCATTGGAGGTGTGTAAGGAACCTGAGATTGTTGATCTCACCTCTGACCCTAAGACTGCCATTGCTTGGGCTTTGTGCCCTGTTGACTCTGCCGGAGGCCTCTACCTCTGGTTCTGCAGCGACTATTGCGGAGGAGGGGGTTTGGAGAACCTCGGTGTGTGTCTGTTATTACCTTTCCTATGGGGTTTCTGAAACCCGTATGTCTGGGGTATAGGGTTTTGGTTCTGGAACTGATCTCTTGTATCCTGTGGCCTGACCTAAATCTCCTATGCTATTAGGGCCTTCTCCAAGGCAACCCGAAGGCTCCCTGGAGCGGACATCCTCACTGGTCCTGCTATGCCGACATTCAACCCTCTGATGAAATGATTGACGAGAAGCTTCTCGTCTTTCAGGTAGTCCATGTATGGCAAGAGTTCAAAGAACTTGCTCTCGTACTGGGTCACTAAGAGACCCTTCTGCTGGAGGTCATGGAACTCATCTATCCTACGCTGTCTATAATGCTCCGACAAGTACCTCTCCCTGAACCTCTCTGTAAAAATCGCCCATGTGAGAGTATCAGCAACTAAACCACACTTGTATTCCTCCTATCTCCACCATGTGGAGGTCGTTGCTCTCAATAGGTGGACTGCTACACGTGCCTTTAGATTGCTCTCATAAGAGCGCAATGCAAAGCACCTATCTAGGCTCAAAAGCCAAGCCTTAGCTTCTACCTCATCAGTAGATCCCCCAAAAGATGGTGGCTGGAGGCGCATAACCTCTCTGATTAGATCCCCTGGATCCCAACGCGATCTCTCATAATACACTGACTCTACCATTGGAGGTGGTCCTGGTAGGTGAACGGACTCGGGCTCATGCCCAGCCTGACTCTCTATGGGATTAGGAGGTGGACTCCTACTTTGTTCCCTATTTGCTGATCTATGGTTCCCTGAGTTCTGGTTTTCAACATGACGATCCTCTGCTGGAAGCCTTTCCTGGACTATCCCTATCAGGTTCTGGAGTGCTTCTAAGATGTCTTGGTTTGGGTCAACCGACCGTTTGGGAGGGGCCTCTGGGTTCCTTTCCGGAACCGATTCCTCCCTATCGACCTCTTCGCGTGCTATACTTTCACGCCTAGGACCTCTGCCACGTTTGCGAGCTTGTCGCGTAGTTGGAGGCATCCTAATGAAAAATAAAATAAAATAAAATAAAAAAATATTTTTTTGGAGAAATATTTAATTAGTTAAAATTAAATATCATAGAAAATTAATTTAATATAATAAATTAAATAATTAAAGCGAAACGTAATGGAGAAAGGTTCCTAGTGTTGGAAACCTTGCTCTAATACCAAAATGTCATGCCCAAACTTTTGGGCACGAACGGGATAATTTTTTTTTTAAAATAACAACCTAATAACATTAAATTCACTAATATGAAACGTACTAACAAGTTTTGTCTTAACTATGTTTTGAGTTAACTCTAACCACTAACTCAAGTAAGCGAAAATAATTTAAATTAAATGCGGAATACTAAAAGAGATATTTATTAACTCATCAATTTTAATCAGTAAATTAATTTAATCAAAACTTTCTAAATTGTTTGACGAAGATAATATTAATCTCCAATAACAATTAATTGTTTTTAGGAACTAATTAAATTAGTCCTAGCACTTAGATTTATCAATGCCTATATTTTATTTTAACAATAATTAAAATGTAGTTAAATTAATTCGACTAAAGGATCAATTAAATCCATAATGAAAATTGTCCTATAAACTTTAATCTCAAAACCTATATCTAGGTGGACTAAAAATTATTTCCCCATAGCCAAAAATAACTTGTCAAATTTGTTATAAAATTTTCTAAAAGATTAGACTTCATAAATATTTTAAATTTAAACATCATTCTTAAATATATCCATATGTTTATATAAAACCTATATATAATATAAACACCTAGTAAAATAATTAACCTACTATTTGTTCTATATGTTCATATTTTTAATTCTATATATATTTTTTCATTTAAACACATTTATATTTATATTTTTTTAAATTAACTCTTAAAAATTAATTTCCTTTTTTTTATTTAAAATATATATATATATATATATGATGCATATGAAAACTAGAGCTAACTTTACTATGCAGTATATATATATATTATTTTTTGAACTTTTTGACAGATTAAATAAACTATTCAGATTTAGGTCAATGTATTTTTTTTTCTTTATTTTAAATTCCATATTGCTGAAATCTGAGATAAACTATATAACCTTAGATTTATTTCCCCCAAATAAATAATTGACAGAATTCAATAAATTTATACAGCAACTATATAAAAATGTTTTTATTTAAATTAGATAGACTATTTATCTTTAGATTTTAATTTTTGCAAATAAGTAAATGACATAATTAAATAAACTTAAACAACAACTATATTAATCTAGAATCATTTGATTTTAACCTTAGAGATATGCATGTAAATTCTTTAAACCATGATATGTATTTGAGAATAAATGATTGGGACTAAATGCTTAATTTTTCTTTTATTAACATGCAAACTTCCCTATTTCATTTTTTTCCAATAATCCAAATGCTTAAGGGGGTAAAATGAACTTTTAGATTTCTAAAGTAAGATGCATACAACCATTAATATTTTAAGAACATTTCATAGCTAAAGCCCAACAGAAATATTTCATTTAAGCAATACTAATTTAACAGAAATAATGCATATGTTTAAGGCATTTTTAGAATACAATATAGTCATCATTACAAGAGGGTGAGATACCCAAACTAGTCCCTCATTTCTATTAAATGAGGACTTTAAATAAAATAGATACATTTCCTTTCAAAATAAATACAACATATAGTTTCCTTTACATTACTGCAACTTAAAATATAAAATATTTCATTCCCAAATCTTTTTCTGCAAACAAATGAATCCAACAACTTCTACTTGTCCTTTTCTTTTCTTCCAAACAACTTGCAAATGAATCATAGGCTATGACCATGGAGTGCTCACCTCCCAGCCTAGGCTTACTAGAAGCCACCCCCGAGCTTGGAGAACCAAGTCCTAGATAGGTTACAGACATGCAAACACAACAAGCAAGGGAAAAACATATAACAAACACTTTCCCAACCAAGGCTACACTTCATCACAAAATGTGATGATTTTACACGGGTGGTAGTGGACCAAATACCCTGAGGAGACTGCAAGAATGGTAGAACACAATGCCACCTCATGGCAAACAAAGTTATTTCATAAGATCATTAACCCCTCATTCCTTATGCCCCAAAGGCATCTATGCCATACTTTCTCCCCTTATGACCCCCAAATGCACAAACCAAGCCATGCAACAAGGGTCACAAATACATCCCTTGAGTTTGCTCTCGTAAAGAGTCTCTCGCTCGAGGGCTGCCAAACTTCCACCACCCACAAGACCATCCTAGTCTCCCAAGAGTAGAAGGCCTTGGTTACTCCCAAGACACAGAAAAATGCATACAAGAAATAAAAGATAGAACACAAAATAATTTTCACAAAGGAAAATATAAGAAACCAAGCTCTACATACAAGCAATCTTTTCAACATAAACATGCAACGTAAAAACAAAGAGATGAACCAACCTTCAATCTGCCCAAAGGTATGTTAGAACTAGTTTGAGGATGAGCAACCCAAATCCACAAATCTTCCTTCCACACTTAGTCAAATTTCGAATCCAAAAAAACCTATTTTTCAAAAAATGCATAGTCTCCAAAAATGGAGAGTGAGTGATTACCCACAAAATCTCTCATTCTTGCCTAAAAAGACCTCCATGAGAGTTCTCACAGGTTTCTAAAACTGAAAAAGGAAAGAGTAAGAAAAAAATAAAAAATGATCTCTCATCAAAAGGGAAGGTTATCTAACCTAGATGACACCTTCTAATTTTGAATTTTCGCACATCTTAGAAAACCCACTTTTTGGGATGACTAAACAGTCACATGGGAGTAGACACATGCCTAAAAAAACTCCTAACTCATAGGTATACCTTATGGGCTTTAGGAAACACCTTTAAACTACCCCTAGGAGTCCATTTGACCCCTTATAAACCCATCTGAAGTTAAATTTCGGGTCCAACCTGAGTTGACCACTCCAAAGACTCTTTACCCAAGGAAATTTTAGAACCACATCAAATGTTTTGAAAAAGCTATAGTTGAACAACTCCCTTCAAGAGACAAGTCAAAATTCAAGACATAAATCAACACGTGTCAAGTGACACAATAAAATACATTACAAAATTGCACATGGAAATTGTCTCTTGTTGGATTTAAATAAATCAATAAATAAAATTTAACACACATGCATCATTTACTATTACAAATAAAATACGATACATACGGGGTGTTGTCTCTCCAAATAGACAACCCCTAGCTTTACGAATGTACATAGGTCTAGGTTTGGTTCTCCATAGTATTTCCATGGTCACATGGATAATTTTCCTGCGCATCTCAATTACACATTAGTACTTCCAAATAACCTCATATAATATTTAAACACATGAATAAGAATACACGTCAAACACTCTACATACAATTGATATTAAACAAAATCAATATATCTTGTATCAAACTAAATCCACATAAGCAATTATCATAATCCTCATAATTTTGATCCATACATAAGACATGCATCTTATTTCTATCATCACAGTAAAGTCCTGCAATTCCAATAATGACATACGTCATCACAAAGTAATCCTATTCTAGAATCATATAGAGTTCTATATTTATAGTGCATAGAAATGAAGCATCAATATATACCAATGTTATCCAAATCATGGAATCATATAAGTTCTAAGTCCATAATGCATAAAAATAAAGCATCCATAATAGTCTCAACATGAAAAATACTGAAATGCTAGGATGAGTCGGGGTAGGGCCTCACACCGTTTTCAAGGTGATAAATATTTCATGCTAATCATTGATGATTATTCTAGAATGATGTGGGCTACTTTTCTAAAGGAAAAATCTGAAGCATATGAAAATTTTAAAACCTTTATGGTTAAAGTGGAAATTGAGACAAGATTGAAGATTAAATGTTTGAGGTCAAATCATGGTGGAGAATTCACATCCGGTGTGTTTAATAATTTTTGTGAGAAGTATGGTAGAAGATGACAATTTTGTGTTCCACGGACACCTCAACAGAATGGAGTTGTGGAAAGGAAGAACAAAACTATCTTGGATGCTACTAGAACAATGATGATGGAAGCTAGTCTACCTCATATCTACTAGAGAGAAGTAGTGAGCACAACAGTTTATACATTCAACATAGTACATATCAAAGGAGAAACTGGTAAGACACCTTATGAATTATGGTTTGACAATACACCTACAGTTAAGTATTTCAGAATCTTTGGTAGTAAATGTTATATCAAGAGAGATGATATCATTGGAAAATTTGATCTTAGATGTGATGAAGACATATTTCTTGGTTATTCTAATGAAAGAAAAGAATGTCTAGATGTTATAACAAGAGATTGCAGAGAATTGTGGAGAGTGCTAATGTCAAAGTAGATGAGCTGAATAGAGGTCAAATCAGAGTCTATGAAAAGGAACCAATAGTGGAAATGATTATATCTCAACCGGTAGCACCTTTACAGGAACAGAGTGTTGAACCAATTACTCTAGCAGTATTAGAAAATTCTATAGTAACTAAAGAATCGGGAAGAGGAACAGAGAGTCAGAAGACTCCTAGGTATGTGAGATTGAATCATTCAAAAGATCAAATCATTGGGGATAAGAACAATGGAGTAATGACAAGAAGAAGACTGACAATTAATCAGGTATATTTAATTTCACAAGTTGAACCAGTATCAGTAATTTAGGCATGTAAAGATGAATATTGGTTGAAAGATATGGAAGAAGAATTAGATCAAATTGAAAAAAAAATAACACATGGACTTTGGATCCCTAACCTAAAAATAAGAATGTTATTGAAACTAAATGGGTTTTTAGGAATAAATTGAATGAGGATGGTCAAGTTGTAAGGAATAAGGCTAGATTGGTTTGTAAAGGATATTCTCAAAAGGAAGGAATTGATTATGGAGAGACTTTTGCACCTGTAGCTAGGTTTGAAACTGTAAAATTATTTCTTGCCTATGTTGCTCATAAAAACTACAAGGTTTATCAGATGGATGTTAAGTGTGCATTTTTGAATGGGGATCTTGATGAGGAAGTTTATATTGAGCAATCTGATGGTTTTTCACTATCAGATGATACATGGTTTGCAGGTTAAGGAAAGCTTCACATGGAATGAAACAAGCACCTAGAGTTTGGTATGCAAGGTTGGATAAATATCTTTTGAAGCATGTTTTTACTAAGGATAATGTTGGCAATAGTTTATATTATAAGATCACTGATGTTGATATACTGATTATTGAAGTATTTGTTGATGACATTATTTTTGGAGGTGAAGATATGTTATGCATGGAATTAAGAATATGGAGAAAGAATTTGAAATGTCTATGATTGGGAAAATGAAATTTTTCTTAGGTTTGCAGATTACTCAAACGGACAAAGGTATTTTTATATGTCAAACTAAGTATGTTAGGGAGTTGTTGAATAAATTTGGTATGGGAGATTCTAAACTTGTAAGTACTCCTATGGTTACAAGTGAGAAATTAAAAAGGAAATATGTTTCTACACCGGTAAATCCTACAAGATACCAATCTATGATTGGAGGTCTGCTTTATTTGACTCAGACTAGGCCTAATATAATGAATGTTGTTTGTATTTTATCAAGATTTCAGAGTGATCCTAGAGAAAATCATGAGAGTGTGGTGAAAAGGATTTTTAGGTATTTGCAAGGTACATCAAAATATGGTTTGTGGTATCCTAAAGATGATGACTTTACTTTATATGCATATACAGATGTTGATTGGGCTAGAGCTGTTGATGACCGGAAAAGTGCTTCTGGTGGAGCTTTCTTTCTTGGAAAGAAACTTGTTTCATGGATCAACAAGAAACAATCATGTACTTCTTTATTTGCTGTTGAAGCTGAGTATGTTGTTGTTTCTACTAACTGTACACAGGTTTTATGGATGAAGAAAATGTTGAAGGATATAAAGGTGGACTGTGATGGACTGATAGTTATTCACTATGATAACTCTGTTGCTATTAACATATCAAATAATTTGGTATTTTATTCTAAGACAAAACACAGATCTATCAAGTACAACTTTTTGAAGGAAAAGGTGGAAGCAAATGAAGTTAAATTGGTTTATGTGAACACTAAAGAACAGATTGCAAATATCTTCACTACACCTTTGCCTAATGAAGCATTTGAATGTTTCAGAGACAGATTGAGAGTTTCTGCCCCTCCGGTAGAGACTTGATTGATGCGGTTTGACATCAGTCCGGTATGCATTATCAAAGATATTTTTCATTCTGACACTGATGTGGGGATGCTACTTCTCAGGGGGAGTAGTCATCTTTGTGATTCAGGGGTTTATGTTTTTGCTTTGATATTTTTGTCAAATTTTTGGCATTGATGTCAAAGGGGGAGAGATATTGATGTGAAAAAGAAAAACTTGAGCTTTATACATTAGAGGGAGAGATATATGTACAATTCAGAGCTTTACAAAGATATTATTCACAAGGGGAATTTGGTCTTTGTTTCATAACTTCATTTCTATATCTTTGAGCGAGAAATTGTTGGTTGTCTGCCATTGGGGGAGACTTGTTTGGCATTTCTTGGTACTTAGATGTTTTTCACATCTAGTGTTGCCATCAATGCCAAAGGGGGAGATTGTTGGCCATTTGGATGAATTGATTATATGTTGCATTGATGTTTTGTCATTGATGTCAACACTAGCTATTTGGATGCTTTACTGACACCCTTCTTATCCCGGTAGGTTGAATAGTTTCTGGTTGGTTTGGATTCGACATGATCCAATAGGCTCTAGTATGTTTTGGTTATGAAATTGGCTTATTCATGATATTCGTGTTCATATTTAGTCAATTTGTTTTGGTCTGGTGATTGGATGCTATCTTGCTTGCTTGGAACCTTGGCTTGTGGTTTTGGTGAGGGTTTCACCGGCAGAGCTTTTGATGAATACCTTTGATGATATGCATAAGTGGTGTTGGTGCAGTTTCTGGTGGAGTTTTAGGATGCTTTTGGTGAACATGTTTGAGACTTGGCGGATGGAGATCATTGCTTTAGCGTATGGACCTATATTGCGTCCCGGCTAATCTAGGCTATGGAATGGCTTAATGTAACATGTGGATTGAACCTCTCGATGTGTTTCCGGGATGTCTTATGTGTTGGATATTATGTGTTTGGTCTAAGGTCGACATGTTTTGTAATTATCTAACTGTGGGTAGGCTTCCTACCATGGTTTTTCCCTTTACGGGGTTTTCCACGTATAAATCTTGGTGTCATGTAGATGGTATTTATTCTATTATTATTGTTCATACTTAATTGTTTTAACTACTATTTCGGTATTCGGTTTAAGCATTCCGGTATTAATGTTTTGGGTTCCGGTATTAAAGTTTTAATTGCTTAAGGTTCCGGTAATCTGTGACAATTGATTCACCCCCCTCCCCCCCAAGTTATCTTCCACTTATTTGAACTGTCTAACAGTATGTATATGTATGTATATACATATGCATATATGTATATGTATATACATATGCATATATGTATATGTATATATGTATATATATATGTATACATACATATATACATATGCATATACATATGCATATGTATATATATATATGTATATATACATATATACATATACATATATATATGTATATATACATATACATATGTATATGTATATATGTATATATACATATATATACATATGCATATGTATATGCATATGTATATATGTATGTATACATATATATATGCATATGTATATACATATATACATATACATGTATATATATGCATATGTATATATATGTATATATATACATATACACATATATCTATATGTATATGTATGTATGTATACATATACATATATATCTATGTGTATGTGTGTGTGTGTAATATATATATATATATTCTAGCCCATAGAATAGTAGGGCAAAAGCATTATGCGGGAGAAGAACTCGAACAAACAACACCATACCAGGCGGCGCCAGAGGGATGATGAACCAAACCCCATTTACTAGTATCTACTGATGTGATTCTAGTAGCGTGACTTGGCACGAATGAGTAGACGAATTATACCTACTCATTCGCCTGCAACCTTCCCTGGCCTATTCTATGGTAGTGCATTCCGGTGGAGGGCCTGATTCTTTTGCACTACTTGAGAATAGCTTGATCGATCGATGCTCTTCTTCTCTTCTCCCTAATCCAATTTATCTCTGCCATCACTGCTTGATCGATGATAAGAAATAGGAAGGATAATAACTAGGAGATTGCCCACTTTATCCTTGGGCTTCTCCTATCAGGAGAGTCCCTAAACTAAGGTCCTACGGCCTATCCTAGAATTGATAGGGGGCGCTTTTTGGCTTGATTATCCGTTGTTGGTCCTATCGCCATCACCTTTGCCCCCCCCCCCACCCCACCTTTATAGCAGTAATAGTAGGGCTCTAGATGGGTTGCTGGGGATTGGGTGGATGGATGCAGGGCCGCCTGCATGTAGCCGGATATATATATATATATATATATATATATATATATATATATATATGTATGTATGTATGTATGTATGTATGTATGTGTGTATGTGTGTACACGTACACACACACACACGTGTATGTGTGTACACGTACACACACACACACACGTGTATGTATGTATGTATGTGTGTAGATATACATATACATACATATATGCATACATGTATATGTATATATAGATATAAATATACATATACATATACAGACACACACACACACACATACATATATATACATATATGTATGTATGTATGCACATACACGCATATATATGTATGTATCTATATGCATACATACATACATACATATGTACACACACACATGTATATGTATATGTATATGTATATATATACATGTATATATATGTATATATATATATGTATATATACACATACATACATATATGCATAAATATATATACATACATACATACATATGTACGCATATATATGTGTGTATCTATGTATGTATATATATTTATGCATATATGTATGTATATGTGTATATATACATGTATATATATACATATGTGTGTATATATATACATATACATATACATGTGTGTGTACATACATACATATGTATATCTCTATGTATATGTATCTGTATATGTATATGTATATGTATATGTATATGTATGTATGTATATGTGCATGTATATATATGTATGTGTATGTGTATGTATATGTGTATGTGTATGTGTATATATAGATATGTATATATAGATGAGATTTGATTATCGTTTTTGATCAAAATGGAAATGATGTTTTATTTAAAAATGCATATCGTATTTTAGTTGATCAATGTTTATTTAATTATATTCTTGTGATTGTTGTTTGGAAACTCATAATAACGTAATTATGTTATTGTATGATGTTAATGAAATATAGTGAGTTACTAAACCATAAATGCCATGTTTTTAGACAAGTAGACAGATAGAAAACAACTTAGATCTATTAGAAAACTAGATCGAATGTAACGTTTAAATAATATGGAAGTAGATGGTCATTTCCGATTCCTACATTTGCATGTTTAATTTTTTGTGTTCGCATTTACTTAAGAAATGACAAATCTATGATTTTGAATTGTTGGACCCTATTGCATGGATTGAATTGGGGTACCTGCTTTTGCCCTCGGTCTCGAGTTGACCGTTGTTTGTGATGGTGTTATATCTGGTCTTTTCCTTTATGCGGGTGTGGAGTGTTGATTTGTGGTTGACCATAGCGGGTCAAGTCTCTAGTTAGAGTACTGTCAGGCAATGGACCTTTATATTTGCTTTTAATATGTTCAATTGGGTCCATTTCTATGTAGGGATCATTATGTTTTTATTGACCGAAGTGGTCATTTGTATATTGGTTATGTTTGCCTAAATGGCAGGATTGTAAATGACGTGAACCTTATGTATTCTTAACTTATTTAATGATCAAAAGGGTCTTGCAGTTGAGCAGACCCGGAGATGTAGCCCTTTAGGGGTGAACTCCGATATCAATTTGGTGTTATGTGATGCTTTTGTCCTTATGTTTCATGATTAGTGTTAGCATGTATGGATGGCATTTTGTTAGAATGTATAAGTGGATTAGAAGAGATTTATCGTATATGCATGTATGTAGTCGTCTCTTAAATTCAATAAAATGGGTCATAAAGGAATATATTATGTTAATGTTAATGAAAATAAGTATGTATGAAAAAACCTCATTAGTAATGATGAAATTATAGTGCATTTTGGAACAAGATATATGGCATGTGTTTGATGTAAAATTGAACGTAATGAATGGTTAAAAACTATTGGATGAACTCGTCATATTACCTAAATTGTAATTCTAATGGATGATCTTCATTTGACTACCTACATTTTAATCTTAATCAATGAACTTCATTTTATTAGCAATATTTTAACTATAATGGATGAACTCAATTGGTTATTTACATTTTAACCTTAACAAATGAACTTCATCTTATTGGCGATATTTTAACTATAATGGATGAACTCAATTGGTTATTTACATTTTAACCTTAATAAATGAACTTCATCTTATTAGCGATATTTTAACTATAATGTATGAACTCATTTGGTTAATTACATTTTAAACCTTAATAAACGAACTTCATCATATTAGCTATATGATAACCAAATTGGATGAACTCATCAAGTTAGCTATATTTTAACTCTAATGGATGAACCTCCACATGTTATCTATGTTTTAACTTTAATGGGTAAATTTCCTCATGTTAACCTCATCTTCAACCTTAATGGATGAACGCGCCCTATTATCTATAATTTTAATTTACTCAACAAATTATATCCATGTTTTAAGTAATAACATGTAATTAAGATATCCTGCTTAATTGGATCAGATGTTACAAGTTGAGTTAGGTGTTAAGTTACGTAATCATGTTGGGAAACTCCCTAGGTTTGTTTAGTCTTCTACTGTATTATCGAAGCTTTAGATAACTCCAATGTATCTTAATGTTATGTCTTATTATTAAAAAACATATATATATTTGGACTCTGTTGTGTGTTTTAGCTTTATCCCTTCGAGGTTTCCTGTCAGGGCATTACACTTGGTATCAGAGCCCATGTTGCAACACTAGGATCTCCAGTTTTGCTTATGCCCTTAGTTGGTGTGAGGTGTATTGACCTTATGTTGTATGCTTGTCCTCCTTTTTGTGTGAGTGTGATTGAGCAGACCTTAACTGGTGTGTAACGCGTGTGTTCACACCTTGTTTTCACCTTCTTGATGTGGGTGCTTTGGAACGATTATATGTGTTTGGTCTGCTTATTGAGGTCTTGGTCTACGATTTCTCTCATTCTGAAAGAGAGTCATATGTACCTTCTGATGCCCTCCTAAATGCCACAAGGTTAGCAAATGATAAACAACACAAAAGACATGAAACCGTTAGCGTTAGTCAATCAAAAACTAATCTAAAAAGGCATACCAAGAGAGACACTAAAAACATGCAAGCATATTTAACTATCAAAGCAAACATGATGAGGCATCTCCAAATACCTCCTAACATGCTCTTAGTTTCTTTCTCCTTTGTTCCTCTCCTCTCCAAGTTCTAAAATAGTGTAGCTCTCAGCAGCTTTTTGCACTATGGATGCTTATGGAGGATTGAGATTGTAGTATAGCTCCAAATATGAAATGAAAAGCTAATGCTATGCTATTGATGCTAAAATGATATATTTTAACCAAAATAACAAGATATTAGATTGCTTATGCTAAAATGCTCTCTAAAAATGTCTATAGCCTAAATGCATACAAGTTTTCAGGATTGGATTATGAAGAAATGGGCTCTATTTATAGGAAAAATGGAGCAATGGATGGTTGAGATTGAGCAGTCTCAACAAGGGTCGGGATTGAATGATTTCAAATCCATGTGAGGGCTTTCAACCCAATCCTAGGATGACAAGTGTTAATGTGAGATAGGTTGAGAGGGGAGGGAATAAGCATTAAATGTCTGATATGACCTTGGGATTTTAGAGTCAAGGTTGGTTGAATGAATAAAATCTTTATTCAAAGAATAAAGTTTTTATCCAATGGATAAACTCTTGTGCAAATGTGAAATGGATGAATATGGTCAAAACAATAAATGTTTGGGGGGATAAGTTTGAAATAACCATAAATGGTTATGTAAGAGCCATAAACGGTCATGTATGAGCCATTAGTGGTCTTGGAAGACTTTGGGGGTTAATTTGTTGAACACACAAAGCATTAAATGCTTTTCAAAGACTTTGGAGTCTTTAAGAAGTGACTCCATTTTGTTTAGGAATGTGACAATAATTAGGAGATGGATTAGGCTAATTAGGAAGGGGTTAGAAGAATCTAGAAGGGGATTAGATTTTTGCAAGTGGATTTGGTGGGTGAGGGAAAATAGGATTTTATTAAAATAAATATTCATTCATTCGAATAAATGTGTGCAAGTTGCATTTGTAGGAAAATGCAAGTGGGGTGGGGATAATGATTTTAAATAAATGTTTTATTTAATTTATTTAAAAGAGAAATAGGGGGATTTAATTAAATAAATAGATTTTATTTATTTAATTGATTTGAATTTGATTTTATGAATTAATTAAAATAAATTGAATAATTTATTTAATTAATAGAAGAATGTTTGGGGATGAATTAATTAAATATTAATTTAATTAATTGATGGCTAGTGGATTTTTAATCAAATAAATAGCGAATATTTATTTAATTAAGCTGAACAGATTTGTGTGACTACATTTGCCCCTCTTTGAGACGGTGCGATTTATCACGTTGTTTCAAAGAAAGAAAAACTGTTGTGAAGAAATGCCCCATAAAATGTAAATTTAATGGGTGGTATGCCCCCTCGAGAGATGGGCCGAAAAATTTTGAAAAATTGGGCGAACTCTCGAAAAAGAATGAAAATTGGCAGGGTGGTAGAAGAGAAGAAGTTAGTCATACGGGTGAAAAATAGAAGAAAACGGAGGAAACATGGAGAAATGGGGGGCTTGGGAAGTTCACGGAGATCACGGCGGTGAGCGGGGAGAAGTTACGGTGACCACGAAGGGTATAAATGGGGTGAAAGGGGTGAAAACAGGATCATTTGTGACCACGACCAGTTGAAAACGAGAGCTCTGATAGTGACGTTTGGAGGAGCGAGTAGTAGCGACGATGCCAATTTCGATCACCAAGCACAGATTTGAGCAAGTCCGACGGTTCCAGCGCCCAGATGACTACGGACTAGCGATACGCAAATTTGAAAACTTAAATTTTTTTGCATTTTTGATAGGTTTTTAGCTAAGTCTAAGTCAAGTCGGAGCAAGAGCACTGGAACTATTGTTTTGGCGCTTTTGCTCCATAAACTAGCGCTATTGTGCCGCAATGGCGCTATTGTCCCCTGGTTTGAGCGCTTTTGCCCTGCATTAGCGCTATTGTATGCAAGTTTTAGCGCTATTGATTAAGTAGTGCTATTGTCGGGTTAATTGAGCGCTATTGTGTTAAAAAAGCGCTATTGCGTAGTTGATTTAGCGCTGTTGTAGTTTTAGCGCTATGGTATAGCTGATTGAGCGCTTTTGTTAGGGTTGTAGCGCTATTGTTGAAAAACTAGCGCTTTTGTGGGTAGAATAGCGCTTTTACTTTAGGATAAAGAAATGCCCCAGTTTGGATGAACAAAATCTCCCGATGCCTAATGATGGATGGTTGACGATGTGAAGTGGGAGTTGTTTTGAACCATAGCAGCCTGATGAGACTTAGGTCATTTGTTTAGGATAAATGTCTGTTGAAGTCTAGGTGGCCATGATTGCTTACCTGTTGAAACCCGAAGATACTTGATCAAAGTATCTGATGATAGTCTAGGTTTAAACTTTTTAAGAAAGTTTGAAAACAAAACAACTGATGGTGATTGATGAATGTCTATGTGCAGGAGGATTTGCGCATGTTGCAGTTACGCGAGCGCCATCCTGCGACACAGGGGTTGCGGGACCAATTGACTCAGGCAGAGATAGATTGCATTGCCGCGACTGGGTTATACGAGGTGATGCACATGTCCATGATTCGTATGAATCAAGGATTGATTACAGCATTAGTAGAGCGGTGGCACAGTGAGACGTGCACCTTCCATTTGGCACAGGGGGAGATGACCGTGACCTTGGAGGATGTGTGGTGCATCCTTCAGATTCCAATTCGAGGGGAGCTGGTCACATACGATAGATCTTGGGGGACGGTGGCAATGCAGAGGATTTTTGATGAAGATGTGTTCATTGATGATGGCTCGATCGCGTGGGAGGATATAGCGGCACTGTATGAGCCACTTCCAACAGTTTTGTCAGGGATCATGGGAGGACTTCTGTGTCCAGATAGGCGGTCACATGGGTTGGCGGTGGGATGGGGACAGGTTATCGAGATGATGATGACCGAGGGGACCCGATTTGCATGGGGGCCATGCGTGCTGGCGCACATGTATCAGGAGCTTCATGAGGTAGTATACCGGGGGAGGGGTTCCTTAGCAGTGGGCATGACGCTGCTACATATTTGGGCGTGGGAGCACCTACCAGTGACTCGACCAGTGAGTCTTAGATTCTGGGCAATGGACCAGCCGTACATGTTTATGTACAGCGGCATGATGAGCCAGCCCCACTTGGGGAAGTTAGAGTGGTGGCGGCAGGCGCTGGATGATCTGGATGCAGTGATATGGCGGCCATACTTGGAGTGTGAGCCATGGGATGATGATGCAGAGGCACTGCCGTATGTTTTTATGACTCGATTCCTCATTGGGAGGACGACATATCATGTGGAGAGACAGGTTCCTGGGAGAGTGATGAGGCAGTTCGGATGACAGCAGGGACTGCCTAGCGGATCAAGGGAGTATGCACGGGTGATTCGGGAGAGGTATGCCTGGGGTCCAGTGTTACCATATGATCAAGCACTGGTAGAGTTTCAGACACTGCAGGTGAGGCCATGGGACCTACGACCGAGGGTCATTGATGCAGGTGTGACAGATGAGTACACGCAGTACCGAGCGGCACACCCGATCCTACGGATATCGGACCCAGCAGAGCCGATCCCAGCTTTTGAGGATGAGAGGGGACGGAGATGGAGGAGAGCAGGAGGTCGAGGAGGGGGAGGAGGAGGAGGTGGAGGAGGAGATGGAGGAGGTGGAGGTGGAGGTGGAGGAGGCGGAGGAGGAGATGGAGGTGGTGGAGGTGGAGGAGGAGATGTAGGTGGTGGAGGTGGAGGATTGGGGATGCAGAGTCAGCGGAGAGGGAGAGGTGGACTTCCTCTACAAATATCACAGGGACCGTTGATACCAGGAGGAGTTCAGTTGAGTGGGAGGGGGATGGAGAGGGAGATCCCGATGGATAGAGGGGAGGGGACTACTAGAGAGGGTGGTGTAGGGGAGGCAACTATGGACACCGGGGAGGGAGCCACTGGAGATCTGCGGGATCACATTATAGTGTGCTTGCAGACGCGGATAGAGGATTTGGAGGCAGAGGTGGCAGCTATTTGCACGAGAGTCAGAGCTAACAGTGGTGCTGCAAGAGAGAGATACTGCAGTGGAGAGATTGGCAGAGCTGCAGGAGAGAGTCCGGGTAGGAGTAGGAGCACAGGGGCCTTCCGGGGAGGTGATGAGGGAGATGCGGCGAGCTCAGGCGGAGATAGAGTACTGGCGGGGGTTATATGAGCAGGTGGTGCCAGTGAGTCAGTGAGCTCTCAGTTATTCACAGATGCAGCAGGCGAGATCAGAGCGATCATAGAGGATGCAGAGCAGTGGGGGTGTGATGGGTCCTTTGAGGAGGGAGAGATCAGGGGATGCAGGAGGGAGTGATGGTTCGATGAGGCCTCCACGGAGAGATGGATCAGATGGTGCAGGCACCAGTGGTGGAGCAGGGGGAGGTGTTAAAACAGCATCGGGCCAGAGCGGCATTTGAGAGAGCATTCATGCATATATGTATTTGTATCATTATTTTGTGGACTGTATCTTGGATGGCTCTTGGTAGCCGATTTTGTAGACTTCATTGTACTCTGATATATGAGATGAGATATATGAGGAGATCCCATATTTTGATGATATGCATTTGATTATGTATGGATGTTTATGCAGGATGATGAGTGATTGCTCAGATGGATATGTGTACATGTATGCAGTGATGAGATATTTCTTATATGCATGTTTTTATGATGATTTATGATGTGGGATACTGACATATGAATGCAGGGTTATATATGTATGATTTGTTTGATTTTGTTGATGTAATGCTTTTATGTATGGAATGTCATGATGATGATGTATGCTTATGATGATGATGTATGCTTATGATGATTTATGAACAGGATTTTGGTGTTTCCTATGTTGATATAATGATGAGGTGATTTGTTTGATGATGTTAATGCAATGGTTGAATGAATAATGTTATAGGTGAATATGCATCTAGATATTTTTAGATGAATGTAATATGGATAAACAAAATGTAAAGTACAAATGTTTATATGATAATGCCTAAATGAATGCTTATGTATAATGGATATTTATAAAATGGTAAGAACCAATGTTTTGTGGAAACAAATGGTTTTATGATTTCTAAATGCTGTTAAATATGATTTAAGTACAAATGACAATGGGATGATACTATAACTAATGGGTATAATAATTGCACCTGAATGCAATTAAAAAGATGATAAATGAATGCAAATGTGAATGAATCCTAAAATGAGCATAATAAGATACTGAGTTAATGGATGAAGGAATGCACTTTCTTCACTAAATTGATAAATGAATGTATACAAATAATAAATGATGAAAAGATGATGGAAATGATGATAGATAAATGATATGGAATGAATATCTAGCAAAATGAAAAAAATAGTCAAAGACAATTTGATCCTATGAATGAATCTAATTATTTATGATTGATGCAATGATGCAAATGATTTGATGAAAACTAAATATCAAGAAAATGAACTATATGCAATGTTTTAAGTTTAAAAATGACATGAATGTACTTAATGCAAGATGCAACTAAATGATGATGATATGATCATGATAAATGCAAGGTTTTTGAGACTTTGCATGATGCATTGATGATGCATCAGAGTACTCGGTCGTGATTGTATTCAAGACCAGCTTTTTTAATGGTCACTTTTTGCATAAAAAGCCTATATATGAATGAGTGAATGGATGGGTGATACGCAACGAAATGCAACATATAAACAGATGAGATGAAATGACGATCCATAGTGCTCTATTTTCATCATTGAGCTTTAAAATGTTGGAAGAGAATACAAGCATCTTGACATAATGATTCAAGATGACCTGAGTATTCCTTTCATGGATTTTATATAGCAAGTTAATACAAACGACTTGATATAAGGGTCAAGTTGACTAGAGTATGCTTGTGGAACAGACAAGGATTATCCCTATTCATGCATGACTTGGATCGTCCTCCTTGATCTTAGGCTAATCATATCCTGTGACAAGTGCATACTGTACTAAGAGATAAAAACCTTTATCCAGTTTGAATGAGGTAGGAGGAACCAAAGGAAGAGCATTGTACCTACAAACAAACAGTATATACATAAAGAAAAAGAATATGGATCCTTGGTAATGGTTCATGCCCATATGGTCGAGGTATACGCTGTAGTCAGCAAGCCATGATGATCTATGACTGCATTTGGCATAAGATCACATAGCTTGGTGAACTTCCCACATAGACACCATTAGTACATGCCCCAGAACTTCATCGGAAATAATGCGCAAACAAAACAAAACAATGCTGAAAGATCCCGATACAGATAAACGAATGATTGTACTCACACATCAACCAAGTATTTGATAGCTTAACATAATTTTCTTGTCAAAGAAAACGTTACTTTTGTCTTTGTTTTGGTAAGGAAGGATGCATCCTTGTTGAAGACAGTTTTGAGTGTTGATGTCGATTGTGTGGTTGATTGATAAGTGGTCTTTTTGTGAGTATTTTGTCAATGTTTGTTTTGGTATCTGCATGGATGAGTATGTACAAAGTGTTGCCATGTTTTTGTGTGATTTTTCAATGGTTTGTCGATGTTTTTTGGATTTTTGAATTGTTTTAAATGTTTTTGGTATTTTTGTGAGTCATTTTTGAATGTTTTTGGTATTTTGATGATTGCCTGAATGAAGGACTTAATGAATCATAAGATAATGTAGAATCCACTTCCATCAATAGGTTAAGGCATTGCCCCCAGTTTTAGACATGACTATGAAAAAGCGGGATGCAAGATGTATGGAGTACTATCATAATTGCAGACGAATAACAAGCCATGGTTTTGGATGGATGGATGTATGTATGAAGTAGATGTGATCGCAACAAGTCTGAAAGACAATGGAGCCATAGCCTTTACGAGTGGCGCCTGTTTGCCAGGTTTTCACCATTGTACTTACCCAAGGTACCACCGGAGTGGTTGTTCATCGTTTGGATGCATGATTTTTCTTTACTTTTTTGAATGTTTTTGTATTTCGTCAGGACATTTTTCTTAATGTTTTTGGTATTTTCTGGTATGTAGGGGAGCCTGATGCTCTGTACAACTTAGGTATAAAACCGTTTGAGGTGCATACTGTTGATTGGATCTGCAAGTGGTTCTCCTTCTGATGTAGCCAACTGATATGCCCCGGACCCGAACACAGCAGTGACAACATATGGGCCCAGCCAGTTTGATTCAATTTTGCCCTGATGTTCTTTGTTTGGTTGGTTGCGAGGGTTCTCTCGTAGAACAAGATCACCTACCTCAAATGTACGAGGTCTAACTCGGTGATTGTAGCTTCTGCTCATGCGCTGCTGATAGGCTTTGAGATGGTTGTATGCAGCTTGTCGCTTCTCATCAAGTAACTCTAAGTCCTGATGACAGGATACTCTATATGCTTCGTCATCTATCAGATTATGCAAGGAAACCTGTAATGAGGGTATCTCAACCTCAATAGGCAAGATAGCTTCTGCACCATAGACCAATGAATAAGGAGTTGCACCTATAGGGATTCGAATGCTAGTTCGATACGCCCATAGCGCTGGATTTAGTTGAACATGCCAATCATGACCGACATCATTAACTGTCTTCTTTAGGATCCTCAATATGTTTTTATTGGATGCTTCGGCCTGACCATTGCCTTGTGGGTAGTAGGGAGTGGAAAAGCGGTGTTGGATGTGAAATTTCTCACAAAGTTCGCGGACATCCTAATTTTTGAAAGGAAGACCGTTATCTGTGATGATGGACATGGGCACACCATACCGGCAGATGATGTAGTTGAGGATGAATGAGGCGATCTGCTTGCTGGTGACTTAGGTAAGTGGAACAGCTTCGATCCACTTTGTGAAATATTCGGTGGCGGTAATAATGAATTTATGGCCATTGGATGAAGATGGATGAATCTTACCCACAAGGTCGAGACCCCATTGACAAAAAGGCCATGGTGTTGTGATTGGTTGCAGTTCCTGAGCTGGTGCATGTATTAGGTCACCATGAACTTGGCATTTCTTGCATTTCCTGACAAAGTAGTAGGAATCATTTTCCATAGATGGCCAATAGTAGCCATTGTGCAGGAGTTTCTTAGCTAGTGATGGACCACTTGAGTGAGTCCTACAAATTCCTTCATGTACCTCTTCCAAAGCCTTTGTTATCTCATCTTGTTCCAGACATCAAAGGAGAGTACCATCAAGACTGCGGCGGTATAGGGTTTCGGCAATAATGGTATATCGAGCAGTTTGGCGAATGAAAGTTTTACATTGGTTATTCGATTGGTTGGGAGGAAGGGTATGATCGTGGAGATAGGTGTAGAACTCACCATACCATGGGGATTCAGAACCGACAAGGCAACATATCATCTCGGATTCAGGGATATCATAAGCAGGGATCCAAAGCTGTTCTACCAAGAACTCGTAGCATGTTGAATTCTGTGGAAGATCTAGTAGAGATGCGATGGTAGCCATAGTGTCAGCAGCTCGATTCTGATCTCTTGGTGTCTGCTCAAAAGTGATAGTAGTAAATGATGTCTTTAGAGTTTCCACCATTTGCTTATATGGCATGAGTTTATCATCCTTGGTCTGATATTCATCTGTTGCTTGTCGAATAACCAGTTGTGAGTCACCATATACTTGCAGTTCTTGTAATTTCCATTGTACGGCTAACCTGAGTCCTGTGACCAAGGCTTCATACTCTGCTATGTTGTTGGTGCATGGAAATGTGAGCCTGTAAGACTTCAGGATGCTATCACCCTGAGGTGTGATAAACAGAATGCCTGCCCCCAAGCCGTGCCTAGTGTATGAACCATCAAAGTATAATTTCCATGGTTGTGTTGTTGTGATCATGAATATCTCTTCATCTGGAAAATTGGAAATGAGAGGATGATCACCTATGAGAGGTGCATCAACCAACTGATCTACAATAACTTGTCCTTTGATAGCTTTACGGTCCATGTACTCAATGTCAAATTCACTTAGAATCATTACCCATTTGGCCAAGCGACCTGTCAATGCTGCTTTGCTGAGTAAATACTTGAGTGGATCAATCTTTGCAATGAGTTGTACTTTGTGTGTTAACAGATAGTGCCTCAGTTTAGTGGCTGCTAAGATTACTGCTAAGCAAGCTCACTCAATAGGTGTGTAATTGAGTTCATAGCCAACCAGTGTGCGAGAGATGTAGTATACAACACACTCTTTTCCTTCTGCATTATGTTGTGCCAGTAGTACACCCAATGCTGTACTTGTTGCTGAGATATAGAGTAACAACAGTCTACTTGGATCTAGTGGCATCAGCAATGGTGGATTTATGAGATAGTCTTTAAGCGTCTGAAATGCTTGCTGGCATTTGGCATCCCATTGAAAGTGGATGTTCTTGTGTAGCAGATGTGTAAATGGGTGACACTTATCAGCCAATTGTGCAATGAATCTTCGGATGGATTGAAATCGTCCTTGTAATGTCCTTAGCTGACTGATATTCTTTGGAGGTGGCATGTCCATGATTGCTTTTACCTTTGCTGGGTCGACCTCAATACCTTTGCTTGAGACAATGTATCCTAGAAGCTTCCCAGAGGTTACTCCAAAGACACATTTCTTTGGGTTGAGTCGAACATGGTATTGTTCCAGTCTATCAAAGATTTTATCTAAGATGTGGAGATGCCCTTCACTGGTGAGTGATTTTTCTAGTAAGTCATCCACATAATCTTCCATCATAGTATGCATCATGTCATGGAAGATGGTGGTCATTGATCTTTGATAGGTTGCTCCTGCATTCTTGAGACCGAAAGGCATCACATTCCAGCAATATGTGCCCCATGGACAGGTGAAGGTTGTCTTATGTTGATCTTCTGGTGCAATCTTTATCTGATTGTATCCTGAAAAGCCATCCATGAGTGAAAGCATGGCATGTCCTGCTGTCAGATCTACTATGATGTCGATATTTGGTAGGGGGAAGTCATCCTTAGGACAGGCCTTATTCAGATCTCTAAAGTCAGTACAAATGCGAATGCCCCCTTTTGGTTTGCCGACAGGCACAATATTGGAGATCCATTCTACATAATCAATTGGTCTAATGAAACCAAAATCTAGGAGTTTCTTGAGTTCTGTTTTGACTAGCACTACAATCTGAGGATGCATCTTACGAAGCTTCTGCTTGAAAGGTTTGGCTCCTTCTGCTACGGTAAGGTGATGCATGACTAAATTAGGATCAAGCCCAGGCATGTCTGCATATGACCATGCGAAGTTGATCTGACGTTTCTGGAAGAACTCTATAAATTTAGGCTGTTCCTCTGGAGTGAGAAGAGATGCCAGATGTATGATATGAGGATTTTCAAGAGTCCCCACATTGTATTCTTTGGTTTCCTCGATGAGAATCGTTGATCGTTCCTGTTGTGTACTATTAGGGAGAATGTCAAACCCTTCATCCTCAGGCACCTCAGAGAGGTTTTCACCGTTGGATACGCTCTTTCTTTTTACTTTTGTCGGATCAAACAATGCCACAGTGTGGTTTTCACTGGAAGATCCATGTTTTATTGTTATATTTTTGTAGCTGAAAGGTTTGGCATCCGCCCCGAAGTATGCTGCGCTATTAAGTTCGATGGCGAATCCAGCTTTGTGATCCCCGCTTGGTAGGTTATCCCTTAATTCCAAAAAGTCAATGATGGCCTCATCGTTTTGGAAGAAGTCAAGACATGGGGGATTTGGTTGGTTCCATTCAATGAGTTCAGGGTGGATAATGGGCATTACTTCATCGATTAGGTTAAGTGTGTTAGATGTATCGGTGAGGGTTAATATGTTATGGTGAAGGTCGTTGATGGTACTCTCCCTATCAGAATCAGGCGTAGGATGAGACGTAGGGTCTGTGAAAGATGTTTCCAGTTCAGTAACCCATGTGGTCTTTATCTATGCTTCTCCATAAATAGGGATGTCTTTGCGTGGTGGAGGTGGTGATGTGTCTTCCTCATCTGAAGTATTAAGTTGTACAGAGTCAAATTCCCATTCATGTGAGTCGGTCTCTGAATCACTTTCCAGCATCCGATTACTATACCATACTGGGATGTCCTTTGAGTTAAATACTGCAGGTGTGATTGGTTGATGTACCTTTGTAATGATTGGTGCTGCAAGGCGGTTGATGGGGATCAAGGAATCTGGTATAGGGAGTATCGGTAATATTGACTCAGTGGCTTCTGCTAGAACTGTTGGTGTCATAGATGCTGCTGCAGGTTCTGATATAGTGGTTGTTGCTAGTGGTGTTGCTGGTGGGTTTACGGGTTCATTAAATGGCTTTGGTGATGGTTGCGTTGGGGTTGTAAGCCTCAGTGGGGCAGTTGGGATGGTGCTTGAGGGTTCTTTGATTATGAAAGGTGTCCGCTTTGCAGTAGGTGGACAAAATGGTTTGCTGGGTTTTCCTTTGAACTTGAGTTTAGGAAAGATCTCTTTTTCAAAGCCTAGGCCTGTATTACCTTTGGGCTTGAATTCTGGTAGCAGGGGTTCATGTCGTCCTTGTTTGCAATATCCCAAAGCACTCTGACCATCATACCCCATTCTTTGCATAATGAGGAGACCTTTGCCATACTGATCCATAGGAAGTGTAACTCGCGGTATATCAGTGGTGATGGGATCTTTATAGATCCATTCCGCTAGGTCCTCATCTTGTGTTTCTTCCTCTTGACTCTTTCCAAGAACAAAGGGTGTCAAAGCACATGCTGGTATGCTTAGTGGTTGCTGGAGTACCTGCTGTGGTTTACCATGTGTTCTAGGAGAAGTGGGCATTTGTCCCACACAAAAGAGTTGACTCAAGTTGTATTCCCCGGGACCTTCCTCTGCTATCTTCATCTTAAGCTTTTCTTGCTTGGGTATAGTGGTGTTTGAACTGGCAAGAGAGGCAGGACTTATATATGATGTGGAAGAAATGGCTTCTCTATTATTAGGAATGGTAATCTCTGGTTGATGGCTGATATTATGGCAATATGCAAAGGGATTTGCATCGCCCAGGATTGTGATCTCTACACCGTTATGTGGGAACTTGATACATTGATGATAGGTAGATGGAATGGCTTGCATGGCATGTATCCAGGGTCTCCCTAACAATAGATTATATGGCAGAGGAAGGTCCAGAACTTGACAGATGATGTGCTTTACCACAGGGCCTACTCGAATTGGTAGTACCACAGCTCCTTTGGATGAACGCTCCGCATCGTCATAGGCTTTGATTGTGATCTTTTGACGAGGATCCACTGATTCTACTGCATATCCCAATGCTGTGACCAACTGTAGTGTGCAAATATTCAGGCCTGCTCCATTATCGATCAAGACTCGCTTGATCCTATGCTGGTTAATAAATCCTTCGATGTGGAGTGAGGCGTTATGAGGTTGCTGGAAGGAAGAGTTGTCACTTTCGGAAAAAGTGAGATAAGGTGATGACTTTAGACTTCCAACCATGGCTTGAAATTGGTTTGTATTCAGATTTGCAGGGACTGACACCTCTTGGAGTGCTTGATCCAAGATAGTTTTATGAGAGGGTGATAGGCGCAGAAGCTCTAAAATGGATATAAGTGCAGGGGTTTTGTCTAGTTGTTCCACAAGATTGTACTGCTTTGGGATGGAGGTGGTTCCTTGTGGAGCTGCCTTGATGGTAACTTTGCCGCGACGCGTAACAACATTGCAATTTGAGTTGGGATTTTTGAAGGTTATGGTTGCAACTTGTTCACTGGCATCATACAGATGATTTACAGTGTAAATATACGCAGCCTGCATATAATCAGTAGTATCAGTGCCTCGCCTGGAAGTGGAAGGACCCCTTTGATCTTGTGATGGAAGTGGATTTTTGAACATCAGATGATCATTATTTGTTGTTTTTGGGTCATGTCCTTCAATTTCAATTTCTCCTCGATCAATAAGATCCTGAATGAGATCTTTCAATCGGTGACAATTACTTGTCTTGTGTCCTCTCCCTTGATGGAATTCACAGTGTTCAGTATCTCTCTACCATGTCGGTTTGACCTGAGGCTCATAGTTTCATAGTTTAGGTAGAGTGACCAAATTTTGAGAAATGAGTTGTCACAATACTGTTTCAATGGGTTCCCCTAAGGGAGTGTATGTGCGTTTCTGTTTTTGCTGACGAGGTCTAGGTTCATCGTGAGATGTGATGCGACCTTGATTAGAAGTAACATTTCTGTTGTTTTGAGGTGGAGGATTTTGTCTTGCAAACCGAACCACAGGTTGTGCATTCTGGATAGTCCGGGCATCCACAACCCCATCATTGACGATATTCTTGTTTTTATTCCAGAAGTTTGGTTTATCGCTATTGAAGCATGGGTGAGGACCATCTTTTGGTTCATTAAAGATTTTGATGAGTCCTTTCTTGATGAGTGCCCATTCACATTTTAAACCCTTGGTGATCATATCATTAAAAGAGTCTGTGTCTTTGACATCCAAGTGAAATTCCATTTCTTCGTTTAAGTTGGAAATGAATATTTCCACTAGTTCTCGTTCAGGTAACTGAAGAGAATGTCTGCTAGACATTTGGCGCCATCGTTGCAGGAATACTGAGAATAGTTCACCTGGTTTTTGTTTGGTGTTGCACAGATCAGCCATGGTGATGTCACGTTCAATGTTATGAGAGTAATGAGTTAGGAACTTCTGGATGAGTTCCTCAAATGTTCGAATGCCACTTGGTAGTCGGGAAAACCATGATGTAGTTGTTCCTCCCAAGCTTTGGGGAAAAAGGCGCATTAGGTAGGTGTCTTCATATGCTACTTCAAGACAAGCGGAATGAAATTCTCTAACATGGTCATAAGGATCTCCCTTTCCCCTATATTTTTCGAATTTGGGTGTTTCGAATCCTCGTGGAAATGGTGGCATGTAAAGATTCCTATCAAAAGGATAGGGATAGATGTCATTGAGTGAGAATTGGTTAGTCTTGACACCACTATGAAGTTGTTGGGCGAGATTCTCGACTTGTTGCCGCAACATCTCCATTTCATTTGGAGGAGGAGGTGGTGGGTTACCTCGAGGAATGTTATATCTAATGGGATCTCTACCTCTTTCCTCTTCATGGTGACTTTGTCTTTCTGATGCTTGTCTTAATTGGGCAAGATCAAAATCAGAGGGGAGTTTTGCTCCTTCTTGAGCGAGTCTTAAGAAGTGAGCATCCGCATTGCTCCTGAGTATTTCGTCAAAAAGTCTGTTAAAGAGAGGGTTATACTGAGCCCTTTCTATTGTTGCAGGAGTGGGAGTACTTGGGTTTTTGTCATCTGCATTTCCTCCAAGTGCTTCTTGAAATTCATTGAGATTTTCCTCTTCTTCTTCTTCCCTTTGTATTTCTCGTTGCCTGGACTGTGATCGGGTTTGAGCCATTTTGGTTTATGAGTTTTTGTTGAAGTTTGAGTAAAGATGATGATGAGTTTTTGATGAAATGAGGAATTGATGATTGGTGGATTGTGTTGCACGTGTATCTCTAGCACCTTGAAGGTAGATGTAACCGAAATTCCTTCTTTGAATTGCTTGCTTGTTTTGATAAGATTTTGATGTGATTAGGTGTAGAGAAATCTGAGATGTGTTACAGATTTAACTACCTAGTAATGAGAGGATTCACTCATGAACTAGTTTTAACCTGCGTAGATATGTCTCTTAGGATGAGCTTATCCTAGATGTAGAAACAATCTAAAAAGTGCGGTGATGTGTTTGATTTCAAGCAATATCTAAAAGAGAACTTGGGACAAGAACCTCTTAATGTTTTGAGAGTTGGGATGGATTGATGATGAAGTGATGATGCATGAGCAAGATGATGGATGAAAATGTTTTCAACTTCAATAAAAACTTTGTGTTACAAATGGGACAAACTCTATCTCTTCCCTTTCGGGTGTTGGTGGTATTTCTCGAGCTGTGTTGTATGTGATACAGATGTTTGGGAAGAAGTTGGGATTAATCTTTCCTCCTTGGTTTTTGTGATAACTCAGAGCTCTATATTGCATAAAAGCTCTGCGGTTCAATGATTCTGAATCAAATTCGTTTGTTTTGCCTTGAAGGTAGAGACGCATACGACGTAGAAATACTCTATGTGAGACAAAGATTTGTCGATTGACATAGAAGAACTTCCTTCTTTTGATCAAAGCCTTTGAGCTTAATGGTCTTCTTTTCAAGTTGATATTCTGATGACACTTCTTCTTTCGCAAGATGTGAAGAATGGTCATAAAGTTTTTGACTCTTTGTTTGCACTTTGTTTTTGATGTTTTTGGTAAGATGTTGGATGAATACTTTGTTTTTGGGATTGATTTTCTGATTTGATGTTTCTTTGACAGGAAAACAAAGCAAGCACACAAACACAAGAATGTTGCCTCAAAGGCACAAATGAGTATGGGTCTAGATCAACCCAATCCTTGGACTTGTATATGACCCTTCCTTTAGATGTATTTTAAGGTGTATTTCGAAAGCCTGAAGTCGGCTCAATTTGCACTTGGTCTTTAAAACGAACACACTTCAAACACTTTTTATCCCTAAGGTCAAATGGCCAGTTGTGATAAATTTAGCCCACATCTTGATATTTCTTTGACTTTGGTACTACATACCTTATGAATCCCACCGTGGCAGGTAAGGATGTGATATACTAAGTCTTGCACGAGCATAACAAATAGATGATCCCTATGATGGGGGAGTCACCACTTTTATCAAGCCACAAGTGACTTTTCAAAAAGCTATGTTTCTACTCAAGGAAATATGTATGGTGAGTATCTTGGGAGCAAAACCATCTATGCTCTTGCACTAAATTATATCGCAAATATTCTCAATCAATAGAACGGGTGGGCTACTACTTAAAGGTGTTTACTCATGTTCGATGTTTTTGGACATAAGTTCATTTTGCAGTGACTCACTTAAGAGCCTTGTAACTGGTGGTGGGGCCCATTTGTCCTTTCGGGCAGTTACACTGTAGGAATAGCTATACCCAAGGCTACAGCTTTCGCTCTCACCTGATTTCTATAGCGGCTCGAAGGATTTACCGCTCGAGGTCGTTCCCAAGAGTATCGATCCCTTGGCAGGCCTCTCTTAAAAAGATAAAATTTTGAGTGTTACTAACACTTTTCTCTTGCACCTAGGACCACGAAAGCCAAGGGAGAGGATAGTGTGTGTTAGAGGTAGGACCACTCGACCAACTTTGTGCACAAGCGTGCCAAACACGAAATTCACTTGTTCTTTTTAATCCATCTTTTCAAAATGTGGTCTAACTATTTGGAGATGTTGCTCCAACAGCCATGGTGTTCTTTTTAACTTCAAAGGCAATGTGTTTTGTAATCTAGAATTCGAAAATCCTGGTCAACCTAATGAAAAACACGTTTTTGCTTGAAGTAAAATTTGTTTGCAAAAATAAAAAACAAGTGGTTTGTTCTTTTTATTTGCCCAAAATTGAAGTGTGGCTTGTGATTTTTAAGTTTGATGCAAGGAAAGAAACTTTGTGTGTTGATTTTAAGCACCAAAATAAAGATGAATCCTAACTAGAAAGCAATACAATTTTGTGTTTTCCAAGTTTTTTAAGCACCAAAGGACAAATTTGTGATTTTTATGGTGAGTTTTTAACCTGCACAAACAAAAACATGTTAGTAAAATCGATGTTCAAGGGGGGCTTCCACAAGCCTAAGAATTTCCATTTTTGTGGTTACAAGGCGATTTGGACGACACTCTGTTGCAATAGCACTAGTCTGCGTTTTAAACAGAAGCGCTATTTCACACAAAAGCGCTAAAAGAAGGGGTAAAGCTAGAGAGGCAAAAGCGCTAAAAGATCTTCAATAGCGCTAGAAGAAGAACCAAAGCGCTAGAATAGTGGCAAAAGTGCTGAAACTTTTACAATAGCGCTATTGTAAGAACAATAGTGTTAAAAGAAAAAGTGTCGATAGCGCCAGAACGTGTTCAATAGTGCTAAAGCGCGACCTGTGTGACACTTTCAACAATCAAACATGTTAGTTAAAAAAAAATGATATGTTTTTTGGTGGTTTGATTCACATCGGGTTCACCAAATGATGCCCTCCTAAATGGCACAAGGTTAGCAAATGATAAACAACACAAAAGACATGAAACTGTTAGCGTTAGTCAATCAAAAACTAATCTAAAAAGGCATACCAAGAGAGACACTAAAAACATGCAAGCATATTTAACTATCAAAGCAAACATGATGAGGCATCTCCAAATACCTCCTAACATGCTCTTAGTTTCTTTCTCCCTTGTTCCTCTCCTCTCCAAGTTACAAAATAGTGTAGCTCTCAGCAGCTTTTTGCACTATGGATGCTTATGGAGGATTGGGATTGTAGTATAGCTCCAAATATGAAATGAAAAGCTAATGCTATGCTATTGATGCTAAAATGATATATTTTAACCAAAATAACAAGATATTAGATTGCTTATGCTAAAATGCTCTCTAAAAATGTCTATAGCCTAAATGCATACAAGTTTTCAGGATCTGGATTATGAAGAAATGGGCTCTATTTATAGGAAAAATGGAGCAATGGATGGTTGAGATTGAGCAATCTCAACAAGGGTCAGGATTGAATGATTTCAAATCCATGTGAGGGCTTTCAACCCAATCCCAGGATGACAAGTGTTAATGTGAGATAGGTTGAGAGGGGAGGGAATAAGCATTAAATGCCTGATATGACCTTGAGATTTTAGAGTCAAGGTTGGTTGAATGAATAAAATCTTTATTCAAAGAATAAAGCTTTTATCCAATGGATAAACTCTTGTGCAAATGTGAAATGGATGAATATGGTCAAAACAATAAATGTTTGGGGGGACAAGTTTGAAATAACCATAAATGGTTATGTAAGAGCCATAAATGGTCATGTAAGAGCCATTAGTGGTCTTGGAAGACTTTGGGGGTTAATTTGTTGAACACACAAAACATTAAATGCTTTTCAAAGACTTTGGAGTCTTTGAGAAGTGACTCCATTTTGCTTAGGAATGTGACAATAATTAGGAGATGGATTAGGCTAATTAGGAAGGGGTTAGAAGAATCTAGAAGGGGATTAGATTTTTGCAAGTGGATTTGGTGGGTGAGGGAAAATAGGATTTTATTAAAATAAATATTCATTTATTCCAATAAATGTGTGCAAGTTGTATTTGTAGGAAAATGCAAGTGGGGCGGGGATAATGATTTTAAATAAATGTTTTATTTAATTTATTTAAAAGAGGAATAGGGGGATTTAATTAAATAAATAGATTTTATTTATTTAATTGATTTGAATTTGATTTTATGAATTAATTAAAATAAATTGAATAATTTATTTAATTAATAGAAGAATGTTTGGGGATGAATTAATTAAATATTAATTTAATTAATTGATGGCTAGTGGATTTTTAATCAAATAAATAGCGAATATTTATTTAATTAAGTTGGACAGATTTGTGTGACTACACCTTCCTTTTGATTTGTTGTACTCTTTTGACTAATCCATTTGGGTTGGTTAGTGTTGTCTAGAATCTAAAAGTATGAAATGTGTTTAAGGTTATGATCTAGCTTAGTGTTGTTCGCTTGAAGGACTAGTGTGGTAGATATTGAATGCTTTTATGTAGCAAATGAATGATTATCACTCTTCCTCCTCTCTCTCTCTCTAGAAATTAAAATGCTTGTTATAAGTATAATTATCCCTTATGTGAGTTTTCTTTTTGCAAGAGAAAGGTTGCGACTCCTTGAGCCCTTGTGTGAGCCTCATAACGCTTATGTGGTTTTAGATTATAAAAGGGCTTTGGTTTGAAAGTTCATATTGGTTATTGGGAGAAAATTGTATGTTTACGTTAAAGAATTCTCCATGTGTTTTGTAGGAGTAACATAATTAAATTTTATCTTAAGTAAGGTGCATTAATATGTGAATAGTTGAATTATGTGAAACTGCTTTATTTGTAAAAGAAGTACCTAAAAGAGAACATGTTATAGTAGCTTCAAGAGTGTATTAATGTGTTCCATGAAAGATTGTTTTATGTGCTTCTTTAAACCGGTTTGATTGTGGATCTGTTTTAGCAATGCTCCATTGAACTTGCTTTTGGATACATGTAGTTTCCTTATTATGTTTAGAAAGTACGAATGAAAAGCTTGTTTGATGTGTATGCATAAATGTGTATTATTTAGTTGATAGCTCCTCGTTTATCTTCTTACCGTACCTTGAATTTTCAATGATAGGTTGCAGATTTTTTTTGATATGTTTTGTTTGAACTAAGAATAGTGAGTGTTCTCAAGAGGTCTTGCATTATCGATAAGATTACCTGTTTTGATATCCGTTGTTTGGAAAACTAGAAAATTTTGTGCAACCATAATAATTGGAAATGTCATGTTAGGTTGTTTGGCATCCTCCTAAAACGGTAGTGAAATGAAAACCGTGCAATTAAAATGATAGACATAGTGATAAATTTTAGCTTGTAGTGTGATCTTGTTGATCTTGTGTCTTTGTAGGAAATAGTTTGATTATCAAACTCTCTTTCCTTTCTCTTTACATAAATCATAAGATTTATAGAAATGCTACTAAGAATGCATTGATTTAAAAAGAATTTTTATAACACATATGAAATTGTATGTTTTCTTTTGGGCTTCTTATGGAAAGATGAAAGTCTTGAGCTTCATAACGAAATTTGCATAGTTAGTAATGTGGTTGTGAATGCTTAATGGGTTTAGAAAAGATATCGGAATGATGTTATTTCCTTATATAATGGTGAATTGTTAAGAATTTCAGTACTTGTATTTAGAGTGAGCTTTATTTAGTGATTCATGTGGAAAGCATAGGTAAAACCTTTCTTGAGTAGATGATAGTGTATTGAAAAGTACTCCCCATAAATGTGACTAAACTAGTAATGGTGCTATTCCTTGTGTATTGTAAGAAACCCGTGCTTGCTATGTGTGCCCATGGGATGGTGAAGTAATCAACCATGGAGGATATGTTTGCTTATGAGTATGGGAAACCATATTGTTTATGTGATGTTGCTTATTTGTTTCCTTACTGAGTGCCAACCCACGGGTTGTTGATAAGTCAGTATGTGAAGGGGTGGTATTAAAACTCACCATTCCTTGAATAGTATGGAATGACGTATGAGTAATGTCAACGCGAAGAGACTTTAGCTTCTCTATTTTGAGGAAAAATATAGTTATATAATGAAACTATATTATAGGTGTACTCAATACTTTCCCTTGTAATGAACTGATTCATAAGGTTCATGTGTGCCAGCCTATTCCTATCCTTTATTTGAGCATATTGATGTCATTACTTGAGCAGAATGATGGGTTTTATTGGAGGATCTTTTGCCTTGTCTTCATGAAAGGTATGTTATTTTTCACATGAGCTTCCAATTGACTAGCGTTGGTAGGCTTGTGGGTAGACCTTAGCCATTTATACCTCTGGCTTACAATGAGTATCTTGAGAGGTATGTCGCTATCCAGGGTGTGACCTATGCATGCCTTTTTCCGTGAGGTACACTGTCATGCGGGATACGTCCATTATGTGCCCTTTCCGCTTGGAGTATTGCCATGTCGTGCTGAGACACGGTGCAGGATGTAGTAGACATTGCCATGCGGCCTACCGACAGGTTTAGGGTAGAGCCATGCCACGTGACGACGTGATGCGGGGTGATGTCGAGGTGCACACTGCCATTCCATGAGGATGTGTGACTAGGCCACACCACATGATGAGCTACTGCGATAGCTAGACGATTGTTCCTTCCTTCCTCGTTGGTGGCTAGATGCTAGTCACATAGTGATGTTATGTGCACTTATGATATTTTTTATTTATTTCCTTGTGGGCCAACAATTTATTTTATTTTGACCTTGAAGGTTTAGCAATGATCTTGCGATCTTTTTCTTACTTGATTTGATGTTGCAATTCCGGAATTATTTTCTTGCCTTACTGTTGGAATTAATGATTATTATCTTTATTCTTATGTACTTTGGTGGCTAAACTAGTTTATCCTTGTTGTTTTTGCATGCTGGTCTTGTGTTGAAATGTGAATTCCTCTCCAAGAACATAGGAGACGGTCTTGGTTGAGTGTATACGATGAAGTAGACATAGGGAACCTTGAGGATGGGGGTATGTGAGGTTGTGAGACAGCTAGGATCCACTACCTACCTATGTGTGGCGACTATCTCTTGGAGTCTAACCACCTTACGCAACAAGGGATATTCATGAGGGTCTTGTATAGAAGGTAGCACCACTATGGTGTGCCCTAGCACCATCAAGCCCTTGAGTGAGATGTTGGATATTTATGATCATGTTATTTGTTATGAGATTAGGCATAGAGATGTTGATCGTGCATGTTATCCTTGATCGAGCATTAGACATGCTCACATGTGACCTTTTGTGTTGTGCATTCCAGTTATGTGGATGGTTATTATGTGTAATTATGGATTAAATGGTGTTAACTCACCACTATGTTATGGGACATAGTCATTGGAAAGGTTCTTTTATGCCGGGAAAGTGTAAACAATTGAGTTATTTACATTGCTCTTATTTATTGAAAGTTAACTTTGAGGGCTTCATCCCTAGCTCACCCGATCGTGGATCGCAACTTAAGGCGTGGGTATGCTCCCCATGGTCTTGAGTTCGAGTCCCCGACTGTGTTAACTCTGTGTGTGTTGCTACGTTGTGAGCGGGTCGTACACACTGGGGGATTAGTCTCGCTTCGGCGAGGACACCTCCAGATTCCATGATAGTGAATATAAAAAAAAAGTTAACTTGTTTGTAGAAATTGATATTTGAAGCTAGTTCTATGCGATAAAGTTTTGTAAAAAGATGAATTGGTAAAAGAAATTGATCATGATGGCATGTTTTCTTGTCCTGCTTGGTAGAATGAGTATGGTAATTGTTGTTTACCTCTTTTAATGCTTTAATTTGGTGTAATGAAAGGAAGAAAATTATGGTTTTCCTGTTGTGATTGTGGATAATCCTTAGAATATTTTAAGAGGTGTATGGTTTTAGATGTAGCTTGCCAATGGATAATGACATTCATAGAGGATTTAGAAATAACATTTTGATTGTTTGTGAAAAGATTCATATGTGCAAATTGATAATGGTTAATTGAGTTTCAGGGCTAATACGTGTTGCATGAGTTTCGCTTAGCCTTACGACTTCCGGTAGTAAGTCGGAGCCTAGGGGGGAGAATGTAGTGCCCCTACCCTAGTCAGCTTTGTAAAACCGGTTTGACCTTGGTTGACTTTTTTTATGTGGCATTCTTGAATGGTTGATTTACCGCAATGTAATGTTGTAGTCAAATATTATGATTATTGTGCGTACCTATTAATGTTCTTTCACATCGATTCTTATGTAAGTTTAATTGTTTCCCTGATTCTTGTTATTGATCTCGAGCTAACACCTTCATTAAATATATATATATATATATATGTATGTATGTATGTATGTATGTATGTATGTATGTATATATATATATATATATGTATGTATGTATGTATGCTTGTGTGACTCCTGGTTGTAGGAGATTGCAGGTATAGTACCGCCGTGGTGCAAGGTTTGTCTTCACCTGGATTCGCAGGGTTGAGCATACCTCTTTCGCCCTTAGAATTTGGGTTAGGTGGTTGTAAAACCCTCATTTTACCCTAGTCATGCTCAAGTGAGAGTCACCTATGGTCCGTCAGTTTCCCTTTTAGTTTGGGTTTGCGGGTCGTGTATTTGGTTGGCTTTCTTGGTTTGCGTGCCTTGCGTGTGGTAAAAATTGAGTATTTTGTCCTAAGTATTTAATTTGATTTAATGTATTCATTTACGCATTAGTAATTGAGGAATTAAAATAAATAGGTTCTTTTATGTGATTAATCATTAATTAAAAAGATTGCTCTATATATGTTGTAGCAAGTTTAATTTAATGATTAATTTAAAATTGTGAATTTATTTAGTTTATGCATTTTGAAAAGGGAAGATTTAAAGTTATTCGAAATGGGGAGAGGGAGCTTTGCAACCAAGGTACACGAACGGTCCTTGGCTACAGGTCGCCTCTCTGCCCGAGGGCTCCTAGACCTAGTGGGAGGCTCCTGCACTAACTCTATTCGTGCCTCCATTAATGGAGAGAAAAACCAATGGTGAAGGGAATAATACCCGCAAAACCCCTGTCAATGGCAAAAAAAAATTCAGTGAAGTTGTTCAAGGGCTCCGCATGACCTTTCCAAACAAGGTGAGGTTCGAACCAGAGACAAACCAAGATGCAGCAGCAAATTGCCAAGAAGGTGAGGTTGCCTCGGCCCCGAGAGTCATCATTAAACCTAACTCCTCTATGACTGAATGTATTTCTAAAGAAATTGCTAGGCTTATGGATTCTACAATTTTTTTAGCAGCCCTTGATGTAGATAAAATGTCATCTAGACAATACCTTAATAAATGGTTTCAAGATACCTGGTCTATTAAGTTTGGAATTCAGTTTTCGTTCTGCAGAATGTTACAAAAAGGTTTATTTCTTATTTTCTTTAATGATAAAGAGATGCAAAGGAAGGTTATTGAAAAAAAATTTTGGAGTATAGGCAACGCCTGTTTTAGGGCCATCCCCTGGACTCTGCTTGCTTATAATGAAGAAATAATGGCACTCTCCAACCCTAAATGGGTAGTTATTAAAAATGTCCCCCCATTTTTGTGGAACTGTATTTCTAAAATCACGGAGCCACTTAGAAAGGTTATTAAAATTGACTCCTCGACTTCTCTACTACCTCACATGGATGCGAGGGTTCTCATTGCACTCAACCCTACAGTAACCCTCCCCTCTAGTATTGGCATTTGTATTGAAAACCAACTCTTCTCGTGCCCCCTAGAATACTTAGGAGGGATTAATGCATGCCATAGACGTAGAAGAAGTGGACATTACTTGAAAAACTACCCTCTGATGGTGAAGAAAAATGGTACCTCCTTCAAGAAGACTTCCAGTAGAAACTGCCTTCACCCGGAGTCGGAAGAATCTAATAAAACTGACCCTTTTCCCTCTGCATCCCCACCCCTTGACCCTTCCCCCCAACCTAGGGTTGTTGAATCTCTACCCTCATCTGATCCTTCTCCCCCCTTGTCTCAACCCCAAACCCTCCCCTGACCATCCACTTCGCCTCCCTCAATTGCAAAAGCTATTCTCAAATATCAGTTGGCATTAAAAGAAGCTAATCGGGCTACTAGCAAACTTGGTGTATTGGAAATAGATAAGAACAAAATCTCCATTCCTACTGGTGAACCTAGGAAGCAAAATGCTCAACAAATTGTCTTTGAAAAGCTGAAGATGGCTGCAGAACATAGAAAACAACTTGAATTAGCATTAATTAATCAAAAAAAGGAAATTGAATCATGTACCATACCCTTCCTCCAAGAGTTGACCAGAGGGGAAGATGGTGGTACTCATGTTGCCACCAGTGCTACCGAGAAGGTTAGTCACTCCCCTCATGGACCTCAAGTTAATATGAATGCCCCCATAGAGGATATGAGCATCCCTCATATGGAAAATATTCTAGTGGAGGCTAAGGAAGGAGGAGAGCTAGAATCCAACAATCATACTGAAAAAACCTCTAATAACACTGATGGGGAGGTGGAGCCTACCACTTTTCCTTTTGGCCAACCCCTTGAGAAAGGGCATGGTACTGCACCTGGGATACAGTCAGCTGAAACAGTGAATAACAATATTGAAAGAGAAAATACATTTTCCCCTAATCCTAGAACCTTTGAGGTTGGAGCCAAAGATGGGGGAGAAGAACTAACTAGTAATAAAACAAAAAAAAGGAGGAAAATATCTCCTAAAGTTAGTAAAGACAATTCAGCTAGGAAAGAATCCCTAGGACCTGATCAACTCTCTGAACTCAGGAAAAAAAGAGGGAGACCACTATCAATTGTGGCCTTTGATGCCAGCCACCTCTCTAAATCTGAGGAATGGCCCAAATGTTTTGAAGGGTTTAAAGCCCTAGGGGACAATTCTGAAGCAACCCCCCAATGATGAAAACCATCTCATGGAACATCAAGGGATTAGAGGCCCCTGACAGGAAATATGTAGTCAAAAGATTTCTAAATATGCACAAAGAAATTGATTACCTTATTCTCCAAGAACTAAAATCAGTAGGATTTTCTCTAGAAATTGGGCTAAAATCCATCTAGAGGGAAGCCACCCCCTTCTTCACCAAACACCCTAAGGGTAAGGGTGGAGCTGTAATATTGCTTAAGTCCTAAATGGAAGAACAAGATTCTCAAATGGGGACAATCCCCCTGTGATAGGGTAGTATGGGTAATAATACAGAATGAAAATAAGACATTTGGTCTCTGCTCAATATATGCTTTTAATGACTACCGAGAAAGGGGGGAGATGTGAGAATGGATTGCAAAATTAGAAGACATCCCCTGGCTCTTGGGAGGAGACTTTAATATGGTACTCAATGCACAAGATAAACAAGGAGGGAACAAGGTGGAATGCAAAGGGGCGAAGAGGATACACTGGGAGAGGATGGTCAACAAAATCAAGTTGCTTGACCCAATAGCAGGTAAAAAAGGAAAACACAACTCAATATGGTACACCTGGTGTAACCACCAACAATACAATAAGAGAGTGTACTGCAGGCTAGATAGATTTTACTTCAACAGGGATTATTTTAAAATTATTAAAAATGAGGAGAGTGTTCAGTATGTTGTCATACCATATACACTATCTGATCATCACCCCATTATGATTGGACTAAAGATAACTAGTAGTAAAATGGCCCTACCAAGCCCTAACTTGAATTTTAGAATGAACACTAGCTTGCTAAAGGATGGTGATCTTAAGTGTGCACTATATCTGGTCAGAATGTATAACAAATGTGGAAACAACAAGTTGTCAAACATTGAAAGGTGGAACCAAAATATTGCAACCTGGACCTCACTTTGTCAGGTGGTAGGTAAAAAGAAAGCTAAGGATGCCAGAGCAACTGAGATGCAATTGCACAATGCACTACAAGTGGCAGAATCTGAAGTGCAAGGGGATCCAGAAAATGCAACACTCACCTGTCAACTAATCAGGGCAAAAAATGATCTTAGAAGGCTACAAACCAGAAAATTAAAGGATGGAGAGCAAGAGCTAAGCTTAACTGGTTAGATTCTAGGGATCAAGGATCCAAGTTCTTCTTCCAGATGCTCAAAATGAAACAAGCAAGAGAGAATATAGAATCCATATGGGAAGACAATAAAAACCTCTCTGAACCAAATGAAATTCTAGAATGTTTTGCTCAATACTACAAGCAATTATTCTCTGCAGAACCAGTTAGGGAGGAGCAGGAAAATGCAAGTAAATTAATCATGTCTTTAGTCCCCAAACTCCTTGATAAAGAAGATAGCAGGATTCTTGAAGGAACTATTTCCAAAGAAGAAATCAAAGAAGCTATTGATGCCCTTAGTAATGACAAGTCCCCTGGCCCTGATGGATTCCCAGTAGAATTTTACAAGGATAATGTTGAATGGATTGTGGATGATCTCCATGAGCTATACTCTGAGGCTATTCACAAGGAATCCCTAGGAGAAAACATAAACCAAGGTTTGATCAAACTCATTCCCAAAGAGGGTGATACAACCCTTGTTAAAAACTGGAGACCCATTACACTGTTAAATGTAACATATAAGATATTAGCAAAGTTGACAGCAAGCAAATTGGAAAATATTCTACCTACGATTATCAGTACTACACAAACAGGGTTTGTCAAAGGACATTATATATTAGAGAACTTAATCACATGTTGGGAATCACTTCATTGAGTAAAAGAAATAGGACAGAATGGAGCCATGTTACTCATCGACTTCGAGAAAGCTTATGACATAATAGAATGGGAATATATTATTCAGATGCTCCAGACTCTTGGATTCCCCCCTGGGTTCTATAAACTAGTCAAAACACTATTATGTGATGCTATTGCCTCAGTTGAAGTGAATGGAATGAGATCCCACAAATTTGCACTATCCAGGTCAATAAGGCAAGGTTGCCCCCTAGCCCCTACCCTATTTGTCATAGCTGCTGATGCAATGTTCTATTTACTCAAAGACTCATTTGTCACTCCTCCTGTCAGGGGTATATCCTTACCTAATAAAAAGGAAATATGTAATGTCCAATTTGTTGATGATACTGCAATGTTAATTAAACTTGATGAAGAGAACCTTACTGCTCTGCTAGAAAATATAAATGTTTTTTGCCTTGCCTCTAGAAGTAAGATTGCTATGCACAAATCTAACCTACTTGGCTGGGATGACAGCCCCCCAGGCTGGCTCTCAAAATTCTCTCTCAATTGGTTGGGTCCTTCCCATATGGTTAATTATCTAGGTATCCCCTTCTCTGTTCTTCCAAATCTAAAAGAAATGTGGGAATGGGTAAGGAATAAGATAGAGAAGAAACTCTCTAAATGCAATAGGAACTATCAATCTATGGCTGGAAGATTTCAAGTCTGTTAAAAGATCTTGGCATCATATAACATCTATTTCTCTGTTGCCTGGCTCTTCAAGAACTATCAATTTAACCATATCCAAAAATAGATAAGGGAATTTCTTTGGTCTTATGGGAAAGGTACCAGGAAGCAACATGCAATGAAATGGGAATGGTGTACTATGCATAAACTGTATGGTGGGATGGGGCTAAAAGATCTTAGAATACAAGGGATAGCCCTCACATCCAAATGGATCCTCAAAGCCATGGATGGTGAGGAGCCATGGAAAGTCCTAATAAGAAACAATATATCATCCTCAATTCCAAAAAAAGCCAAGAAGTGGAAAGACCTCCCCATGATTGACCTTCTTCTTGGACAGATAGATGTAGCCCCAGCTAGATCAGGGGTCTTTAAGTCCCTATGGAAGGCCTAGGAACAGGTGAAACACTTGGTACAATACAATCTGAAGGGAAATAGACAGGGCCAACTCACTAGTGATAGATCTATCTAGTGGAATCTAATATATAATGGAAAACCATTGGCATCTCTTCAAGGTTGCTCTGCACTTACATGGCACAATATAGGAATCAAGTACTTTGATCAGATTTTGGAGAATGGCCAATTGAGAACATGGGAGGATCTGCAACTTTCCTTCTCTATCCCGTTATCCCAGAGCAGAACCTATAACATCATTAAGTTTGTCATAGCCAATGCTCTTCCCCCATCTCACCTTTCTCCCCCCCTCCTTTTCTTCTCTAGGCTTAGCTGGGTTGATGGCACACCTCTCTCCTCTCTTAAGGCCAAAAACATTTATGCATCCCTCACTGAGGCAGATACCATTTTTCTTCACCTAAATAATTATTGGGAGCTAAATTGGGAACCTGGGGTATGGAAAGATAGATTAGGTAAATTTTGGATGAATCCAAATGAACCAAAAAAATAGTTCTTTGGCTGGAGACTGCTGTTAAATAAACTCCCTATTAAGGACAAGGAGGGTAACTACCTAAATTGCAAAATTTGTAGAATTCCAGAGACTATGAAACATATCTTTTTTTACTGTCATTTTGCAAAGGAAATCTGGAACTTGTTCGGTCTAAATCTGGATGCTAATTGTGTTGAAATCATAAATGTTGTTTTAGGCTACATTAAGGGCTGTAGGAAAACTGCAAATATCTTCTAGTCTTGTTTATCTTTATAAGTTCTTTGGCTCATTTGGAAATACCGTAATGATGATGTCTTTAATAACAGCACTAGGCACCTCACTGAGTCTCTTAGGAGACTCATTTTTCATACTATCTCAATACAGGTCACTGTGGTTATAAAGCTAGACTCAGATAAGTTTGATAAATGGATAAAGGAAGGTGCCACCACTGTCTACATCAGAGAGCTATCCCACGGCTTCACATGGGAGAGAGATGAACCAGGAAAGCGGCATTTGAGCAAGAACTCATGGCCTTCATGAGACAGATGGACAGTAGACATCTACATATGGAAATTTCTCGAGAGGAAGTTGACCTGATTCACCAGAGCACCTCACACCCTCACAAGCAGGACATTCTTGATGGCCGTATGGAAGTATGGAAAGATGGAGATATGGGCTGGGTGGCTTGGATCCCACTAGTGGGAGTCAACTCTTCTCCAGATTCTGAAATTTCTTTCATATAGTCTGTTATGACTCTTTATTTTGATCTTTTGCTCTTATAATATGATGTAATTATTGTAACCATCTCCCCATATGTAGTGATACTCGTGCAACTATAAACTTTTTGATGGCTGCACCCTCCTAAGGTGCCTTGATGTGGACATTCTCAAACAATTCTGGTGATATGTAATGACCTTATGATATTTAATCCAAAAAAAAAGTTATTCGAAATAGAAATAATTTAATCCCTTTTTGCTTTTTGAAATAGAAAGGTTAATTTTAATTATTTAAGAAAATCAATTTTTATTAGAAAAGAAAGTTTAATTTATATATATATTTGATATAGTGTGAAAGATTGATTTTGGGAATTTAATTTTATTAAAATATTTTACCCTCATCAATATTGCGAAATATAAATGTTAGCTTTGTTAATATTGAGAAAATTAAAATTTAATGAGAGAGAAGCATTTTAATTTTAATTAGAAAAGCAAGTTAGATTATTTGAAAAGTTGAAAAGAATGATTTTTCATTTTCTTTTATTTAAACCCCCCCACCCTACATGCCGAGGGGGGCCCTACTATCTATAGGCTAGAGAGAGCCCTATCAGAATTCTAGAGCCCTATCCCAATTAAGTCTACTTGAAGCCCCTACTATTCTCTCGGGGTTCAGTCGGTTCAATGCCTACTGTATCGACCCTAGTATTCTATTCTTATCATACTCAAAATGGCCCGAGTTTGATCCATAATATGTTCGGCCTCCTTTTTTGCGTTTTAGACTCTTGTCCATTATAAGGGAATTCAAGGAGCGGAAATGAACAACACTTCTTCTTTCTTAAAGGCGGCAAAAAGCACTAGGATTCTGGATCAATACGTCACATGCCCTAATGGATTTCTTCTTTATTTGCCTGATGAATAGTAGATTTGCCTGATGAATAGTAGGGTAGGAGACCCTAAATTGGCGAAAAGGCGATCGACAGAACGAGCCAATTTCAATGCCCCGCTACTTTTTAACCCCCCCTAATACAATGGCCACCTTTTTTTGGTATGTTTTATTAGTGAAATTGCTAATAAAACTTTGCCAATAGAGGTGGCATCCTTTTTGTTCCTTGTTTTGAGCCTCTTTTTTTCACCGTAGATTTTGAGAATGACGAGGCCTAACCAATACCCCTCCTAAAGTTGGGGTATTGGGCCTTGGGAACAAGGGACAACCATTAATGACAAGGCCTAACCAATACCCCTCCTTCGGAAGTCGGGGTATTTGGCCTTTATTTAGGACGAGGCCTAACCAATCCCCCTCCTTCGGAAGTTGGGGTATTTGGCCTCTATTTAGGACGAGGCCTAACCAATCCCCCTCCTTCGGAAGGAGTGGTCTTGGTCTAGCCTCTCAGACGAAGTTGGAGACGAGGCCTAACCAATACCCCTCCTTAGGTCAGGGTATTTGGCCTCGGGGGTGGAGGCCTCACCAATCCCCCTCCTTTAGAAGGAGGGCTCTTGGTCCGGCCTCTAAACAAAGAAAAAAGTTTGAGAATGACGAGGCCTAACCAATCCCCCTCCTTTCGTCAGTGGATTTGGCCTCGGGGAACAATGGGCAACAATTAATTACAGATTAATAGTCATACAATAATTAGAATGAGAATTTATAATAGGAAGGAAACAGGACGAGGGACCCCACCTCCCCCCTAGAAAGAAGTGGGGGGGAGGGACCCCACCTACTCGGACGAGGGACGAGGGACAAGGGACGAGGGATCAGTTGTCTTTCTTTCTTATTGGCTGGAAAGGACAAAGGGACGAGAGACAAGAACAAGGGACAAAATTCTATTCCATTTAACCTATGTGGGAAAATATTTTAGGATTGTTGATTTTTTTTGGGAAAAATATTTTTGGATGGAGAAAATTGGGGATTTTGGAGGAAAGGCAGGTTTTCTTGAGTTGCAGGTTGGGCTCTCCATCGGATCTTGCCAGGAATGCAAAGAGAGGTAGGATTCTTATTTTGTTTCCTTTGTTGAAAGAAGAAAAAAAAAAGGGGGGGGGAAGAAAATGAAAATAATGAAAATAAAATTTCTGGTTGTTTTCCTTTGAAGAAATTTCTTGATTGAAATGGGGTTTGGGTTTTAAATCTGTGCATTTTAGTTTAAAGTTTGGAAATTTGGTGGATTCATTGTTTGAGAAATGATCTTCTCTATGCCCAAAATTTGTAATTTATTTGATGAAATTTTGACTAATTTAGGCCTGGTTATTCTGGAAAAATTTAATCATTTGTTATCCATGGACATTCTGGAAACTGTTTGAAGTCTCTGTTTGAGACTATGAATATTAAATCGAACTAGGATTTGTTCTTTTTTTGTAAATCTATTATTAAATGTATAATTAAATATCAAAAAAATGAAAATTGCAAATAAAATTTTAATGGCGGATTTTAGGGTTGCAGGGTTGAGGAGTCGAAGCTCAACTCATGCCCCCTACCCTCCGCAGAGCCCTGCGACCCCATGGTGGCGGCAGAAGCCTGCGACCCCATGGCGACCGCAGGCCATGGTGGCCACAGAAGCCTGCAACCCCATGGCAGCTGCAGAGACCTGCGACCCCATGGTGGTCGCAGAGGTCTGCATCCACCATGGTGGCCGCAGAGTCTCGCGCCCACAACATGGAGGCTGCGGGTCTGCGTCCACCATTGTGGTCACATCCCTCATGGCTAGGGCACAACCTCCACTCCCGTGGAGGGAGGTGGGCCCCTTGGTTAGTTTTTTTTTTTTAAGAAAAAAAATACAATCGCCTTTTTACGATGTGGGTTATATAAAAAAGTTGTTTTTATATTTTATTAAAAGTTTTAAAATAGCATTTTTTTTAATCATTATTTATTAATTAGTATGTATGGTATTAATTGGGATTTAATATGCATATATATATTAATTAATACTTAATTTGTAAGGTTATTGCTAATTATTAATTAGTATATCTTTTATTAATTGTGGATTAATATATATATGTTAATTAATATTTAATTGCTATTTTTCCTATATGTATGCAAGGAGGTATCAATTTATTTGGGGAAATGATCATTGACTTTATTTCTTTTAAAATTTATATTTCCATTTTTGGAAAGTCTATATATGTGTTGCAAGAGATGAGATTTGATTATCGTTTTTGATCAAAATGGAAATGATGTTTTATTTGAAAATGCATATCGTATTTTTAGTTGATCAATGTTTATTTAATTATATTCTTGTGATTGTTGTTTGGAAACTCATAATAATGTAATTATGTTATTGTATGATGTTAATGAAATATAGTGAGTTAGTAAATCATAAATGTCATGTTTTCAGACAAGTAGACAGATAGAAAACAACTTAGATCTATTAGAAAACTGGATCGAATGTAACGTTTAAATAATATGGAAGTAGATGGTCATTTCTGATTCCTACATTTGCATGTTTAATTTTTTTTGTTTGCATTTGCTTAAGGAATGGTAAATCTATGATTTTGAATTGTTGGACCCTATCGTATGGATTGAATTGGGGTACTTGCTTTTGCCCTCGGTCTCGAGTTGACCGTTGTTTGTGATGGTGTTATATCTGGTCTTGTCCTTTATGCGGGTGTCGAGTGTTGATTTGTGGTTGGCCATAGCGGGTCAGGTCTCTAGTTAGAGTACTGTCAGGCAATGGACCTTTGTATTTGCTTTTAATATGTTCAGTTGGGTCTGTTTCTATGTAGGGATCATTATGTTTTTATTGACCGAAGTGGTCGTTTGTATATTGGTTATGTTCGCCTAAATGGCAGGATTGTAAATGATGTGAACCTTATGTATTCTTAACTTATTTAATGATCAGAGGGGTCTTGCAGTTGAGCAGACCCAGAGATGTAGCCCTTTAGGAGTGAACTCCGATATCAATTTGGTGTTATGTGATGTTGTTGTCCTTATGTTTCATGATTAGTGTTAGCATGTATGGATGGCATTTTGTTAGAATGTATAAGTGGATTATATGAGATTTATCGTATATGCATGTATGCAGTCATCTCTTAAATACAATAAAGTGGGTCATAAAGGAATATATTATGTTAATGTTAATGAAAATAAGTATGCATGAAAAGACCTCATTAGTAATGATTAAATTATAGTGCATTTTGGAACAAGATGTATGGCTTGTGTTTGATGTAAAATTGAACGTAATGAATGGTTAAAAACTATTGGATGAACTTGTCATATTACCTAAATTGTAATTCTAATGGATGATCTTCATTTGACTACCTACATTTTAACCTTAATCAATGAACTGCATCTTATTAGCGATATTTTAACTATAATGGATGAACTCAATTGGTTATTTACATTTTAACCTTAACAAATGAACTTCATCTTATTAGCGATATTTTAACTATAATGGATGAACTCAATTGGTTATTTACATTTTAACCTTAATAAATGAACTTCATCTTTTTAGCGACATTTTAACTATAATGTATGAACTCATTTGGTTATTTACATTTTAAACCTTAATAAACGAACTTCATCATATTAGCTATATAATAACTAAATTGGATGAACTCATCAAGTTAACTATATTTTAACTCTAATGGATGAACCTCCACATGTTATCTATGTTTTAACTTTAATGGCTAAATTTCCTCATGTTAGCCTCATCTTCAACCTTAATGGATGAACGCGTCCTATTATCTATAATTTTAATTTACTGAACAAATTATATCCATGTTTTAAGTAATAACATGTAATTAAGCTATCCTGCTTAATTGGATCAGATGTCGCGAGTTGAGTTAGGTGTGGAGTTACGTAATCACGTTGGGAAACTCCTTAGGTTTGTTTAGTCTTCCGCTGTGTTATCAAAGCTTTAGATAACTCCAATGTATCTTAATGTTGTGACTTATTATTAAAAAAAAAATTGCTCTCCATTGTGTGTTTTAGCTTTATCCCTTCCGGGTTTCCTGGCGGGGCATTACAAATACAATGCTAGGGAAGAAAACCATGTCTTAAAATAGGACAACTAGCATAAAACAAACAAACCTTAGGGATCATACAATACCGCACTTCTCCCTACTAATCAAAACCTCTAGTATCACTTCCACCACCTCTTTCATTGCACCTCCAACACCTCTCCGCACTCCCTTTCCACGTCAAAATATTGTAGGTCCAATAAGGGAAGGGAAAAAATTCCCTTACAAAGCTCCAAATGACACCTAGAGTGATGAATTGAGCCTTTTCAAAACATTGGGATGGTGTAATCATTCAACACATCAAGCCTCCCTTGATCATGAGATACATGAAGCCCTACCAACACTTTACTAAGAGTATGATAACAATAATGATTTAGAAGACCTATTTCCTAATTCATTGCTTCATACTCCTTACAATAACCTATTTCCTTGTGGCAAACAATGAGGCTTCTCTTTATGCTACCTTGCTCTCCTTAAACCTCAAGACTTACACAATATTCATGTCCTTGACCTATTCCATGTCACATAACAACTAGATACAAAAAAATTGCATCTGATGACACAACACCTAGGTTGGCAACAAAATCTCCCTTCATAACAAACTTTGGTTTGTTGCCAAATTTGATACCCTAGTCTCCCAACAACTCATGAACAAACCATACACAATCATGGAATTGTAAGTGAATCTAAACTCCAATAAAAATCTCTAACCTTCTCCTTAAATTTGTGTTGGACCTAGCCATAAACACCCCTTCCTCAATTTGTCCATGCTAATAAAAGAAATCTTACAAAAATGCGACCAAACCACTCAACGTTGCGTATATCAACAAAGTGTAAATGCTAGTTGAAGAGGCTCAAACATTTATGAATAATTACTCCTAGACTTATGACACTACCAAAATTCTCCACAACATATACCTCTTTATATACACCTCTTATGACCATATAACAAGAAATTAATAAAACGTGCATGCCTAACAATACATCCTTTCTTCAACAACAATGCCATCTTTTCTCCTAATACTATAGAACACCTATGCCTTACCAAGACAAATAGAATCTATTATTATTCTCTAGATCTTTCCATAATCTATGTTTACATTTGCTAAAAGATATGTTATTAGTTCCTGCCTGCAGGAAACTATAGCGGAGGCATAGCTTTTTAAACAGTGATTAATCTTTCTTTCTACAACCAATCAAATTGCTAGAAATTTATGCATAGATTTATTTTCCCTAAATAACATAAGAAGTTGCATTTTTTTTAACGTGAATTTTTATGCATGTATTTTTGCTTCCTCTGATTGGCAATTGAGATGGATGGCAGCTGCTTTCTCATATATCAAGAAGAGAGAACACACTCCTCCCTAGAACAGGACCTGCAAAATAGATCTTGGGATGCTCGAGCCTGCAAAACTTTCGAATCTCCAAAACATCTGGAGATCACCGTAGGTGCAGTGATAGATAATAATTAGGACAGACACTTGGCGATTGGGGCTTAATTTCTTATGCATGCTTTGGCCTTTATTTGTGTTCTTTGTGATTTTTAAGCCTCTGGTTTTGATTTTTGGTTTTGTGACCAAGTCGAGCTTTATTTGAATGAATTTGAAAGATTCAGAAATGGCTAAGGTTTTTCACTTTCCAGTGTGTAGATACGGCGGTCCTCCTACCACAATGTTATTCGCGTTTTAGAGATTCAGAAAGTTCTGGACATAAGCGGCGTGCAGACATATATCATCAACAGTGCAAGGATTGTGTTTCTCAATGAGAGGCCCCAATCGAGGCCTAAAAAATGCATGACAAATACTTGTGAAATATGTGCTCGAAGTCTTCTGGATTCATTTTGGTTTTGTTCGCTGGGTTGCAAGGTAAGTTCGCTCATAGCCACTTTCTCTATTTAGTACCCCATTACAATTCTCATTTATTAAAGGGAATTTCACATTTAATGTCATCTCAAATTTTGCAGTTGGTAGGAATTGAGCGAAGCAGGGATGCGACATTTCTTCTCTAGGCAAAGCATCCGGGAGACAGCAGAGAAGCCTTTTCAAACCACAAGAGTTTGATGCTTATCAATCTCATTTTATCTGCTTCACTCTATCCACTAACTTAAAAGTTTAGGTTGCATCCTTTCAATAGCTATATTTCTATTGAATTCTTGCTTATATATTACAGACGATATCCATAATTTCAAGCATGGTTATAACTAGAATGGAGATTGATTCCAGGTCAAACTATTTAGACATCGAGGTTTCTAATTTCCTTATTTAAGAGAGTTGTAAAATTTTATCAACTGTATGAAACTATTGGTAAGATGTTTGTAGACTACTGATAGTATCTCTCAAAATTTGTGGTATGATCTTTTCCTACGATTATTCAAAAATCTCTATTTGCTAACTTGTAAGAACATGTGCATAATATTCAAAATATACCCGAGATTATATAAACATTCTACACATCCAAGTGTCATTCTGCAGACTGATCATTCTCTTGATTAGCCCTGAATGACTTTAGTCAAGAATCAGAGTGTTCCACTAGTCAAAAATTTTCCAAAAGTAGCATTTACACATTACAAGCTGTTATGGTGGTTAGGTTTGACAAAAGGCTACCTTGCAGTAAAATCAAAGGATTTCTAAAACCTCTCATACATAAATAAAATCCGTTGCCATAGTAAACAAGCATCACTAGCATCTTTTAGCAGAGTGCAGGAGCCGTTGTTGACAAAACTTCTAATCAACTGGTGCCTTACCTCCATTAGCTATCCCCTACTACTTATTCTCGTTTCCTTCGGTGTGCATGATAGGAGGATTGTTGCAATTGATTTTGAAGCAGTCATGGGTAAGGGAAATGGACGACCAAAGGACAGCATGCAAATTCAGTTGCAGGGATATTCTTTGTATAGATCAGAGTAATTAATGAATACTATGCATTCAACACAATCCTCTAAATGTGAAATAACTTATAATGCAAGCTTTGGTTTGGAGTTATCAAGGTCTACTCAGGACTTTATTTTGTATATATTACTCCTACCTAGTTAAAGTTATCTATTTCCTATTATGCTTTCTCACAAGAATGCTTCCTAAATATGGTTAACATGTTTTTGCTTGCAAAATTGTGAGAATGAAACACATCGGAAGCGATTGTTCTGTTAGATTGGACATTCTAAAACTTAAATATAAATATGTTTTGCTTTAAGCAATTGTAGAGTACTACTCATAGATGTCTCTATGCGAACGGTTTCTACTAAGATTTCACCCTTCACCTTTTCACTTCTGCTGTACCTGCCCTTTTCATGTTTACACCCCACCTCCATTGTAATGGTTTAGTAGAGATTTGTCCATTTTTGGAATGGGATTTTGTATATTTGTGGGATGTGTGGCCATTATGGCATCCCTGCAATAGAGATCACAGAATAGTCATCTGCCTTCCACAAAATATGTATTACGTTATACACAATTTGAGGCCATACATTCTTGGGCCTGTTCAACATTTACGAATTCCTAGGCGTTGGGGAAATTTCAAAAGAATGCAAAGTCTTAGCATTTTTATGCTTTGTTGTAGGCCAACACCCCTTTGACAGTCCTCATCACGAATCACAATAAAAATCAACTATCAACGCATTTACATCAAATCATATATAAGGTTGAAAAGCATTTTAGAAAACGAGAGTAACAATAACTCATTGGGAACACTGATAAACTCCCAACATCTGAACTAGAATATACAGGTTGATTAAAGGTAGAACTGGGATAACTCAGTGCTAAAGGCTTCCTTAACACCAAGTTTGATAAACTAGATTCTGACAACTTTGGTCTATCACAAGAATAGCTAGAAGCTCCCATAGACTCTGTACCTTTGCGCTGTGCACCTAGTGCTGCCAACTTTTGGAATGCTTCATATGAATTCCTCCCTTTCTTTGCGTATGGTTCCAACTGAACAAAGACCCCTGTTTCCACTATTATTGGATTTGTTTATGGATTTCGAACAACAAAATTAGCCATTACAAGTGGTAAGAATACTTTCCCTTCCAAGACTTCTGCAGTGTTCTACAACCAGTTTATTGCATTTTGCATTTCCCAGCAACTTTTTAACATTTTCGAACAGATTAAATCATTTCACTCCTTTCTGCAAACTCAGCCCTTGCTTTCCTGGCAGGCACTTCGCTGCTTTGCAGCTCTTGTTGAATGAACAAAACTGATCTTTTCGAATCTATATTTTGACCCTTCCAATTCTTTGGTATATCTGTTTAACTTCCTAATTTGACTCCTTTCCACACTATCATTTACTCTTGATATGTGCTTGTCTATATTGTTTAAAAGATGATAAGATTATATGGAGGAATGATATTCTTCTAGTGATATGAGGTGATTGCATTGCGGTTTACTTTATGATTGATTTATAATTATTGTTTATGATTTTAGGAGGTTGGTGTTATTCAAAGATGAAACAGCCATGCCATAACAAAACTTGGAATAAGTCAGTCTTTATGAGATTGTTCTATTTCTGCCATCATCAGATCAATAAACTCAGGTTAGATGTTGAAATAAAATATTGTATAACAATATTGGCACCATAGCGTGTCGGTGCCGTGGTGTAGTTGGTTATCACGTCAGTCTAACACACTGAAGGTCTCCAGTTCAAGTCTGGGCGGCGCCATTTTTGACAATTTTTAAGTTATTGCTATCATTACCATTGAGCAGATCATAATACTTTCTCAACTTTCCTTTTGAAAATTCAAAGGTGCCTCATTTTCTACGCTGCCTCCTATTTAAAGCAGGACGTTGAATTCAAGCTATGGTGAAAAATATGCAGAGATGAGAGAAAAGTCCAATCCATTCACTTACAAAAATCATAATCTACTCGCATGTTTTGATTTGTTTTTGAATTGAACCATCTGTCTCTGTCTTTAGTGTATATGACTTTCAAATTGAACTTGTGGGGTGAATAGTATTGGAACCAGAATTAATTCATCATTCTTCAAAACTATTTTTGAATTTATGAATTCTTTCACAAGACAATTCTTTTATTTTAATCACTCATATTATTATTGGTTTCGGAAGAGGTAGGTTATTTATACAATACATCAACGAAACAACTAAATCATGGTTACATTGTAATTCGAAATAATAAGAGGGAATAACAAACTCACGCCTCAAACCAATAAACAAAAGAGATAAAATCACAAGTACCAAAATATAATAAAAAGATTCACAAGTACCCATTGATCAAAAGGAACAAGAAAGCAAAGATTCATATGGTCTTTATGTCCTCATCTAGCTTCTATATAATAACATTTTGTTTTTCCTTTTCCATTTTCGGCAAGTTAATTTCATAGATAGCTTACCTTCTTGAATAACAATTTGTTCATATTTTTGTCTCAAATTGGCCTTTCCCTTTTCCATTTTCAGCAAGTTAATTTCATAGATAGCTTACCTTCTTGAATAACAATTTGTTCATATTTTTGTCTCAAATTGGCCTTTCCCACAAGCATCTTGTTGATTTCTATAAAAAAACCATTTAGAAAGCAAATGATGGTTTTTTATTTTCTTGACTAATTTAGATGATTCTTCCACTATCTAGTCACTAACCTTAATCACACCTTTCAAAGACTCTTCCTTGTACAAGTAAACCTAATTCTAATTGTAAGCATGTGAGCAAGGCCTCAATATTCTAGGAAACTTGGCTCATGGGCCCAATTCTTCCCAAAATTTCTCTTTACCATTGTCATTCTTGGATTTTTTTCCCTTCACAATCTTCGTTGTTTCCTTTGACTACTCTGTCTTCCAATTGCTCCTCCTTATAGTCTTCATTAGTAGTGTTATCCTCAGTGTCACAACAAGTGAAAATTTTTCCATTCTTGGAAGACAAACCCTCCTTCATAAAAGGGTTAAAGTTTCTCCAATCATTTAAAATAAGAAAAATTAACTCTACCTGTGTTCGGTGGGATTGCAACCCATAAATTCCTTAACTACAACCTCTAAGGAAAGTGCAAGGAAGGAGAGGGATATGGAATGGTGGAAACATAAATGGCTTAGTAGATCAAACCGGTATGAGAACACAGTAGTCAAGTGTCCCTCCAAAGTAATATACTTCATGATCACAATGGCCACCTAAATGATAACATTTGAGTGACTCGCCTTTTTTAAGAAAAATACTTTTCACCTCCTCTCCCATCTTATAATCCTCAAGAATCTTCAAGCGCTCAATCTTGAAATTGGTAGCTATAGTAATAACTTGTTCAAAAACTGCCATGACCATTCCTATTTTGCTAACTGTGTTATTAAACCAATTTCTAGAAATTTCCATTGTCATCATTATGTCATACCCTATGTCATACCCTTTTATCCTCTCAAGAAATGGGGTGAAAATGCCAACCTCCAAGATCCTCCAAATAGTGTGGTTAGACTTCAGCTTCCTACAAGAAATGGGCTCACTTGGTTTCGAACCACACCTTTATCAACATCCAAATATAGGACCCTCAAATTCTTAGTCTTGAATAAAGAACTCATAGGAAGATGCTTTGAGTTGAGAAACTTTCAACACTTGTCAAGGTTGAGGTGGAGGTAAACATGCCTAGAAATGATTAACCAGACTCTTTTAAACTCCATTATGGCAAAATTAAGATGGCTCTCCACAATTCCAAATATTTATCTAGACATTGAACTACCCATTGTATTAGCAACATAATTGGCTTCTTGAAAGGTATCTTGAACCTCCACCTAATTTAGAGAAAGAATAATATTGAGAGTCCTAAATTTGCTACTAATTATCCAACTAGGCTTCTAGCCTTTTCCTTCAAGTAGTGTATAATATTGTTCAATTCACCTTCAACAATGCAATTTTAGATATGCATTTCCTAAAAAAATTAAGTCAATTGTAAGTCATCAATACCTCCAAAATATGATTGATTTGCAACCCAAAATTTATTGCAAAAACAACCCTTGTGAACTACCCTCCAAGTCACAAACAACCACTCTTCCCCTAAGGGGCTATGATTACCCTTGGACATTACATCAAAATTAATTTAAACCAATTAGGGGGTAGGGACCCATTTAACAGTCTTTCTTTCCTTTTCACCACCGTTGAGAGGAATTTAAATGTGAACCTTTAAGTCCCAATAGGAAGCTATTCTTTTATCAAATTTAGAAATGGATAGCTTACCATATCCCATAGATTTTGAATGTAGAGCCATAAGTAAATTTTATTTGATGGTGGAGCTAAATAAGTCTCACTTGTAGTTTATGGATGATACTGCTTCAATGGGTTTAGCTCGCATTCATGAAGCACAAAATTTCGGACAAACTTTGGATATTTATTTAGCTACTTCAAGCTAAAAAGTCAATGAGCATAAATCTTCTATCTATTTTTAAAATACTACTGAGCCTATTCAGATACGTATTGTCAATATCTCATGATTTCAAATTGGCTTTCTTCCATTACTTTATCTTGGTATTCCTTTGGTTGTGGGTAGTCAACTTAGGGGCTACTGGCAAGAGTTGTTGGATAAGTTGCGTAGGAGGGTTAATCACGGACTCATCGTTGGCTCTCCACTGTTGGGCGGGTGACTCTTCTAAATTCTATAAACCATGCTCTCCCTATTTATAGGTGTTTTGTTCAGGTGACTCCTTCATTTTTTATTAAGGAAATTGATGCTCTATCCTGACAATTCCTTTGGAGTGGCACTTTGCTTTCTTCTAAGTGGAGTTTAATTAAGTAGGAGACTATTTGTAGGCCACAAAAATTAGGAGGCCTTGGTCTTAGCTCAACAACTCTGAATGGGCAAGCTCTATATGCTAAACTATATTGGCGATGGTGCACTAGTCAAGATTAAGTTTGATCTTGAATTCTTTCTAATAAATATCTTACCAGAGTTGATATCTTGGAGATTCCCCGCTATAGCCTTGAGGGGAAGGGTTCTATTATTTGGCATATTTTGAAGAGAGGGGCGGGGCTCATTAAATAGAGGTTTTTCTGGATCTATAATAAAGGTTGTGAAGGTCTATTTTGGCTTGATTCTTGGGATGGTCACCCTCCTCTTCTTTCAATGTATCCACACTTACAATTCCGCTGTGATAGTTTCACTACATCTTGTTGCCACATAGTGGTTGATTAGAAGATTGTTATGTATTTAGGCTCAGTGGATGTTTGCAGATGGAAATAACCCCAAGACTGGCCACCTGGTGGAAACGAGGAAGCTCGTTGAGAGTTAGCTCACATTCTTCGTAGTAGGGAGTGTATCCTGGCATGGGGTAAGGATTCGACTAGTAAGTGTGAGCAGTGTCTTTGGGCTACTTAGAGCTCGATAGACAAATGTTTGGGGGGGAAGGAGCTAATTAGTGGTGAAAATAGGTGTGGAACAAATTTTGTTGCCCCAAGAGCAATTTTTTCATGTGGTTGGTTGTTCAAAATAGATGTCTTACTTGGGATAACTTGTGCAAGCGTGGTTTCCAAGGACCTTCTAGTTATGTGCTTTGTCTTCCTAGTGAGGAATGTACTTCTCATCTTTTCTTTCAATGTTCTTTCTCTAGGGATATTTGGCATATCCAATGGGCAGTTCGGAATCAAGCTTGTCTGCATGCCTCCTCTTTGGCTGAATTATGGGTTTCTTGGGTCAACCTCCTATTAAGACTTATTTTCTTTAGGTTATGTGGGTTATGTGGCCTTCTTTCATTAAATGGCATCTTTGGTTAGAACAAAATCATAGGATTTTTCAGAATACAAAATTGGTTGTTCAACACTTATGAAGGAAAATTGTTAATACTCTTCAAGAGACAGTCTCAGCTAAGTGTGATCTTTCTAGTGCGATGGATCCTAGAGATGTATGTACTCTTCAAAGGTTGCATTTTTCTTGTGATGTGGGATGAAAGCATGTTAGGCAGTCCAGGGGTCGCCAGTCTTAAAAGGAGGATTAATCGGGTAGGTCAATAGTTCCTTTCTCCTTAAGGCATTCTAAAGATAAATATTGATGGCTCCTCTAGGGGGAATCTTGGCCATGCAAGTATAGGTGGTGTTGGTAGAGATAGCTCTAGTGTTGTTTAGTTTCTCTTTTCCATTTATAGAGGGTTTCATACTAATAATTTCATGGAAGCCCTTGCCATCTTGTATGCACTAGAGAGAGGGTGTGCTCTTGGTTGGAAATAGATTATTTGTGAATTTGATTCACAATTACTAGTGTATATGTTGAATGAGTAGCACTTGGATGGCATTAATTGGCATTTAATTGTGGTTATCCTCTAGATTCTATGGTTAAGTGGGTCTTTCGACTATGTTACTTTTTTTCATATTCCTAGAGAATGGAATCGCTTAGAAGATTCGCTGGTGAAATGGGCATCTGATGGATTGGAAGGTTGGAATGTTGTAGAATGGGGACATTTGTGGGTGGATTTATCTCATTTTTTAGGGAATTTGGTTGTGGAGGATAGGAACGGTAATTTTTTTTTTCTTTGTTGGGATATAGGCCTTTCTTACTTTGTATTCTTCTTTCTAATTAATAAATTTTTACCCCTTGTGTGAAAAAAAAATAGTTATTCAAAATTTAGAATTATATAAAGTTGATAAAAAATATTAAAGTTTATATTTAACTTTTTTTTTAAATTACAAATTATAATTATGAAAATAAGACGATTATATGATTTTTAGAAATTTTGGAGTATTTTTTAGATACAAATATTAATTCAATCTTCTTAACTCATATTTTATGAATAATATTTGAAAATAACTTATCTTCTGTGAGCATGAATAGTTCAATTAACACTCATTATACTTAGGTGACACTCACGTAGATGAAGTATTGGAACGTTTAAGAGGCCACCCATCTTGGTACAACTCTAACTCAAGCATGTTTAACATGAAGTTTCCCCCAAGATCAAGCATACTAAGCTTTCCCCTATTTGCAAAACTTTCAGCGTGGTTCATACCTTATAAATCATTCATTATAGAGCTCCTTAACTCACTCATTATCAATAGTGTGATATTTTTTGTAGTAACTTGGATAATTTGATGTTTTCTCAAATTTGCATTGAAGTTTTTTGAATAAAAAATTCTATTGTCTCATATGTCATGAGTATTGGTTCACAAAAACTCATCTGTCATGAGCATAAATGGTCTACTTAGCACTCATTGCATCTAGGTGATGCTCACAATGTTAAATCATTAGGACTTTGTAGGAGGTCAACTATCCCAATAATACTCTGACTCAAGCATGCTCAAAAACTACTACTCATGAAATATAAGTCAATAAAATTGACTTAAACCCACACAATTGAATCTTTAAAAAAATCACATAATCACCATCTTCTTGATGTGATATAATTGTATTTTTGATTGGCATTACATTTTTTTTCTTCTTAGAACTACAATCTCATGATTTAATTAAAAGCATGTGGTTCCATGAAAAATGGTAATCTTGAAAATGCAGGCAAATGGAACCATCCACAAACACATGGAGAAAATATTCTTTAGACTTGCAATTTCATAGTGCTAGCACTTGTGGACTATTGTTTTTGGCCTACATACTTTAAATCTAAGAAATGGTTGGAAAGTGTATATTACAACCCTTGAGTTGAGTGTCTAAAGGAGACATTGTGCAAGATAGTAAGAGTTTGTGCAGATGATAGTAAGAGTGTCTATTATAGCCCTTTAGTTGAGTGTTAAGAAAATATTGTGCAAATGATAATAACTACTTCTATGGATTTGAAATAAATTTTTGATATTTTAGATCTTTCTCCTTAGGAATCAACCATCTCATTGGACCAAGCATGTTGGGTATAGAACCTCCATATGGGTACCAACCAAAATTAAGAGAAACATACTATATTGAAAAATACCATATTATTGTGGTTATGGTACTAGCTAGATCATCCTTTGTTGTCGATTTCGGCCACCCTGGTTTACTTCTTGATTTCTTCTCACCAAACATGAAGTTCGACATAATATTGGTTTCAAGTAATAATAAGCGACATAATCTTTTGTCCATTCTTTGTCAGCTAACCAAATAAGAACGCCACTAGCTTTTTCATAATAGTTTTTTTCTCAATCATCTACCTCACACCACATGACTAAATACAATACTCATAAACTTTCATACCCTGTCCATAATCAAAATCATAACCTATTAAGAATAATATTTAAGTTATTGAAAAAAAGTATATACTAATCCTCAAAACATACTGGTTACAAATGAGGTAGTACAATATCTCCATATAATTATAAAAATAATATCAGATCTATAGCTCAATATCACTTTACATGAAGCAAACTACACTATTTTTCAACCAAACAATATTCAACTTGTTCTTAAACAACCCACTAAATTGCATCAAGAGAATTACAATCAGATGCAACTTTACCTTCTAACATTCCCCTTTGGATCCTTTATCATAAATGGATTATATTTTGTTTGAGAGGTGAGATGTTTATTCGACACTATTATTATGTTGACTTCTGTAAAATAATATTTACTATACTTATGTCTAATTAATTCAATCATCAACATTATCTCATATTACATTATTGAGAGATGACAACGAAATCAAATTCATTCACTTACAAACATCACATGTTTTGATTTTTTTTTCACTTGAACAATCTGTATTTGTCTTTCATGGATATGTTTTTTGATTGAATGTTGTTTTCACTCTCTTCTTGGGGTGAATTGATTTGTCATTCTTCATTTTTAGAAGACACAGTTAGATGGGAATTTAAGAGTTTACCAAAATTTAGAATTATATAAAGTTATTAAAACAACTAAATTTTGTATTTAATTATCTTTTAATATAGAAAATAAATAATGAACAAAAGTTAGATATCAAATTCAGCAACATATATTAATTTCAGTAAAAAGGAACTACAAACTTGAACTTCCCAATCTGTCATGAAAGAAGAGAAATGCAATATTATATATGCATGAATATATTTTTTATTAAATAAGCAACAAAACAAGGGTGTTGGTCCTATATAAAAACAACATGTAAGTAGAAAAAAGAACGGCAGCAAAACAAGGATGTTGACCCTAAACAAACTCAGGTCAGACAGGTCTTTAATAGCAAGTCAGAACCACTGTCAAAGGCATGCCAAACAAGCAACAACCCAAAAAGACTAGACTAAGTGAGGAGATAGGCATGAATATGATTAAATTAGAGAATTCGAAAACATTTTTCAAATCTCAATATGCAAATGAAAAATTAATTAACAATTAGCTAAATAAAGCCTCCTAAAAACTAGGAAACTAGTATTCAACTTTTACTTTTAATCTTTTATATAGAATAAAAATTAATAAAAATAATTTAAATCTTATGTTATAATCTATATCTTATGAATCTTCATCATTCCTAAAAACAATAGTAGCATTGGGTTCTAATGGTCTCAAAAATAAAAGGAAAATCTTGAGATAATTGATGGCGAGAGATCCAACAAGCCTAATTTGAAAGTTGACCTTGCTTGACAACAACGTAGGAATTAGTGGAACCATGTGAGGTCTAGAAATTCTTTGTGTCAAACACTTAGTTAGATTCAAGAAAAACCTTAAAATCAAGAACATCTAAAGGATAGTTGATGGGAAGCTTAGTCTCTAGTTTTGAACCATGGTATTGCTTGAGAAGCCTGACATTGACAACAATTGATGCCCAATTGAGCTAGACGATCAAGTCAAAAAGCATTGTCAAAAACCACCTATATATTAGTGTAAGGCCCATAATGGAGTGGCTTGAAATTATTGTGTTTTCTCCTAGAAACAACAAACTCGGGTCAGAAAGGTCTTTAATAGCAAGTTAGAACACCTGTTAAAGGCATGCCAAACTAGTAACAACCCAAAAAGACTAGACTCAAGAGTGAGGAGATATGAATGAATATGTTTAAATTAGATAATTTGAAAATATTTTTCAAATCTCGATATGCGAATGAAAAATTAATTAACAATTAGATAAATAAAGCCTCCTAACAACTAGGAAACTAATATTCAACTTTTACTTTTCATCTTTTATATAGAATAAAAATTAATAAAATTATAATTTAAATCTTATGTTATAACCTATATCTAATGAATCCTCATCATTCCTAAAAACAATAGTAGCATTGGGTTCTAATGATCTCAAAAATAAAAGGAAAATCTTGAGATAATTGAGGGCAAGAGATCCAATGAGCCTAATTTGAAAGTTGACCTTGCTTGAAAACAAGGTAGGAATTAGTGGAACCATGTGAGGTCTACAAATTCTTTGTGTCAAACACTCGGTTAGATTCGAGAAAAACCTTAAAATCGAGAACATCTAAAGGATGGTTGATGGGAAGCTTAGTCTCTAGTGTTGAACCATGGTATTGCTTGAGAAGCCCTACATTGACAACAATTGATGCCCAATTGAGCTAGAAGATCAATTCAAAGAGAATTGTCGAACACCACCTATAGATTAGTGTAAGGCCCATAATGGAGTGGCTTGAAATTATTGTGTTTTCTCCTAGAAACAACTTTTGTCCAAGTATAACCAAACTTATCCTCAAATTGAGAAATATGAGGAACATGATGATGGTCCAAATGTTATATTTTATTTCTCTTAATTCTTCTAAATAATCCGAGCTACTTTGGAATGAAGATTTTACAAATACTAAATTAAGGCTTGGGACTTATCTTTTTCTTTTTAAATGTGCAATGGTAAGAGCTTTGGGTAGTGATAAGGGCAACTCATATATATGGAGCCAAAGGTTGAAAACCATTGAGACATACCTTAAAAGGTGGGTAACTTATAGATGAGTGAATTGCCCAATTGTATACATGCTCAATTTGGGTTAGGCACAAATCCCATTTGGAAAGGATCTATGATGATGAATCCTCAAACTCTATATAAGAGTCTAGTTCACAACTTTAGTTTAACCATCCAATTGAGGATGAAAAGTTGCAGATAAGTTGAAACTCCCAAAATATTTCATAAATATCTATAGAAATGGCCCACAAAGTGTGAGTCGTAATTAGATACACTGCTAGTTGATAAACCAAAGGATATTCAAACACATTTGAAGAATAGTTGAGTTAATTCCTGTGCAAAACTTGTCTTATGGCATGGGATGAACTCAGCCATTTTTCTTAATTGGTTATCATTAGTATGAATGCTATAGGATTTTTCATAGCCACTCATTTGGAGAAGGGAGAGAGAGATTACATTGATCACAACTTCATCATCTATCATGACATGCTTAATACAATAATCATAAACTTGCACCTATAAGAAAATAATAGATTCACCTTGCATAACATTGTCATCATCTAAATGCAATTGGTTTATTTCAAATATGGAAGTAATGTCTTTATAAGGAAGACCTAGGTGGGTGAGGGGCACTTGTAACATTGTTGACATGAGAGATTGACTTAGTGCATATCACCTAGTATTAATGTATAACATCAAGGAGAGTAATCTTATAGGTGGGAGATCCCAAGAAGATCTAATTTGTAAGAAAATTGTGAATCATGAATCTCACTAGGGGTTGAGTTAGGTTACATAGGTCCATGGGTGATGTAGAGCTTTGTATTCATAATTAGTTATACAAACCCTAACATGTTTTAGTCAGAGGTGTATTGAAAAATACATTGAATTTTATTTTGGCCTATGTTCTCTATCATGTTAGTGTTTAAGAACTTGCTCTTTAGTGATTATTGTTGATTGTTTTGGAGGCATTAAATGATTCTATCAAATTGTCTACATATTGAAGCATCATGCCTCCTAGTTAAGAGAAATTGCAGTAACTTGTAGGAGTGTAGCTATGTGGTGGGTTATTCTTTCTATTGTCTTTCTCTACTGCTATATTATGTTGGTTAGAAATTATCAATGTTGTATATATCCATGGTTTAACAAAAAATTCTTAAGGGTGGAAGAATGTATTTATAAATAGACTTGTTTGTTCCTTTGGGAGGTTTGGTATGAATCTTCAGTCCTCCAACGTGATTGAATGGCATTCTCTCTTTATGAAATATAAAATAATTGTTGGGTTCATACTCCAAAACATTTTTATTAGGGTCTTGTAGGTTATTTTGTATATATATCATTTTGTCTCTCTCTTTTCTCATAGTTTTTTTGGGGTTCTGGAATGTCTATTACTCTATAGATATTTTTTATGATTTTCATTTAAGATTTTAGGCATAGAAGGTTTGTTGTTGTTAGTTTGTGTCTCCAACCTTTAATTGGCACCATATTCCTTTTTTCAACTATCACTAGTAGCTTGGTCTATTCTTAACTTGTTGTCAAGAGCATCTTCATAAGACTTGTTAGGGATTTTCAGAAACTCCTCCCATATATCCTTGTTTAGTGTATTCATGAAAAGATCTCATAGTTTTCTATGATCCATGTTTGGTACACTAGTTGAAGAATATATGACTTGTCATATTGGTATGGTGTAAGAATTGATATGCAAATTGTGGTGTAAGAATTGATATGAAAATTGTTACTTGTGGTACCTAATCCCAAGGACGAAGTTCCCATAGTGTTATGGTGTAATAATTGATATGCAAATTGGCATCTCCTACTCCCATGAATTTTAGAACTTGTAGAAGAGAATGTGGTAATATGATGTTACAAATGTTGAGATCCAAAGACTCCTTGAGGTATTCGAGATATGTCTCTGAAAAGGGGCTAGGTGAAGAGGGTTTTGTTCCTCTAAATATTTTCTCCACAAATGGATATTCTTGCATGTGTTGTGTTGGCAATGGTACATAGGGTTGTCAATAATATGACAAGGTTAGATAAATTGATACCAAAGTATTTATATTTTGAAATACAAGTCAATTGTTTAAGTTTAATTTTGTATGACCAATATTTACCTAGTTGATTAAAATCTCCAAGTTAAATGATAAGGAAATGGAATCTTGATAGCTTCATTACTTGTGTTGTGAGCATAAAAGTTGATATAGGGAGGCAATTAAGACCCCCTTTGGTTTTATCCCATACACTTAATTTTAAAAGGTTTGGCATGAGGCTAGAGCCTCAAAGACCTTAGTATTTTGTTCACTTGAATAAAATTATGCATTGGTTGCTTAGAGATCTAGCTTTAAGAGTCGTAATTTATTGGACCCAGGTAGCTATCAGTGCTTTAGGAGTAACTTCTCCTAAATTTTATGCTTATTTGTTGAAATGTGGGGCATGTCCATTATGAGGGGGTTGAGTATCCCCATTGGTTCTTTCTCGAAGGAAGCTTTCAAGAACTCCACATTATGTTATAGTTTGTTCATCTTTGAAGGCCACATGAAGGGCTTCTCAGTCTACTCGACCCTCTTCTAAGTCTTTTCCCAAGCAAATCACCTTATTGATTTGAGTGGTTATCGATTTGAGTGATCATGTCTCTATAATTTTTCATGAGAATGGTCTTGTTGGTTACTTTTTAATTGAACAAAGATCCTTCTTGTACTACTTTGAATTTAATTTAATTGAAACAAAGTATCTCAATTTCAAACTAGATTATTAGAAGTGGTATAATTGTATAATAGTATAATACCTGTCATCCTCCATTTGAATTAGTGTCTAAACAGTCATATCTTTTTAAATAGATCTAATATCTAAAATTTGACCCTTCCACTTCTGTGTATATCTCTTTTAACTTCCCATTCTGACTCCTTTCCATTGATGAGATGATTCGATTGTGGTTTACTTTTGATGAAATTATGACAATTGATTATGATTTTAGGAAACAATGAAAACTTTGACTTTGACTGCAACATTGCTGCTATGTGGGTACAAGTGGAATAAGTCAGTCTTGATGAGATTGTTCTATTTCTTACCTGATATTATCATCGACCTCCATTGCTTATTTTTTAAGCACGCAGTTGACTAAACAAATACAAGACTGCTCAAATGTTGATATAAAATATTCTTTACTCAAATTATTGGCTTTAAATATCATGGTGCCGTGGTGTAGTTGGTTATCACGTCAGTCTAACACACTGAAGGTCTCCAGTTCAAGTCTGGGCGGCGCCACTTACAGCATTTATAGAATCATGTCTTTTTCAACTTTCCTTTTAAATATTCTCTACGCTGCGAAAATCCATTTACTTACAAACATCACAATTTACTCACTTGTATGCCATTTTTTCATTTCTTTTTCACTTGGACAATCTGTGTCTGTCTTTCATGGATTTCTTCTTCCATTCTAGTGTGTTTTTCATTCTCTTATTGAGCTGAGCCTCCTCTTTAAGAAAAAGATTTTTTTTTTTGTTTTTTTGGGTCAATTCATTCTCGACGTGTTTAAAAATTAGTATTCATAAAATATAGATGAATAAAATTAATTTAAAAATCACATAATTGAATCTTAATAATTAAATATAAACATCATTTTCTTAATATAACAGTTTTTTCTTTTCTTTTTATAATTATAATTTCATAAATATAATTAAAATTGTGTATAATTCCATGAAAAATGATTCATATTAAAACTGCAAACAAATAAAACCCTCCCCAAACACAGCTCTGGAATTGATCAAGGTATTTCTGGAAGCAAGCAACAAGTTAGAAATTCATGTAAGTAGCTGGCTGAGGGGGTCATTAATCTCGAGCTTGAATAAGTGTAGTGGGATGAACACATTATGACAAGGAGAAAACACAATGTTTCTAGAGAACTACATTATTGACATCACACGCTAATAATTGGTATTGGAGAAAAAATGCAAAATCTCATGAATATCCAAAAAACCAAAAGAATCATCAAATACATCTATCTAACTTCCAAGCATCATAGAGCTCTCTTTTTTCTTATTATCATTTCCTAGAAAAAGAAAGAATAGAGAAAACTAATCCCTAAGAAGTCATTGGTTTTACCAACCTATCTAGATGAAAGAAGTTGTGTGCCAATCTTCTTGGATGAACATAATTACTTGCATGATATGACTCGACCTCATCACCAATAATGCTATCCATTGTTTTGATGGCCCGAGCTTTCGTACAAGATATTAATGGAGAAAAGTAGATGAACAAACTTTTTCACATTGCAAGTGTGACATTCAAATATCATTCATATTGCACCCTCACGCACACAAGATGTCATGACAAAGTACAATAACACACATGACATTGATCACTAATGCACTAAGTGTGGTGCCACAAGTAGAATATCTCACTCAATTATAGGTCAAATTCATCATGACAACACTGTGATGAGGTAGAGATTCCTCTATCTTAGATTATTAGGCCTAGGACCACAAGATACACCACTCATCAAACTAAGGATAAGATGAAAGCGTGATTTCATGCCAATCAATGAGAGGCTAAAACATTAAGAACATGCATTCATAAGGTCATAGACAAGAAAATTGAGATTATGGTATCACGGGGGCTTCACTTAATGAACCTAGGTTATAGCACACGTGTTCATGGCATACTAAAGAATCTCCTTGTTTTCAAAAAATATTGCCCTAAACTCCTTTTTTCTCACCCCCTGCCAATACATAGCCTGAATTAAAAGCCCCCCTATTTTCGCAAGATATTGTATTTTTTCATAGCCCGAATTAAAAAAACCCCTATTTTCACCGATAGGCAATATATTGTACCCTCATTTTTTGGATATTAAACCCCCCAATATGAATGCACGTGATATAATATTGCCTAGAGAGTGAAGCCCCCATGCATGGTATGCACACACCAAAATTTAAGTAAAAGGAGATCTATATCCCTCAAAATACTCAAAGGACTACTTGAACTAATATTTTTAAAATGCAAAGGAAACATCTAACAATATATCTTTTTAAGAATTTTTTTTGAAAGAATATAGTAAATGCATTTTCAAAGTGGTCTAGACTATAACATTATTCTAGACACTAATTCACTTTTTGTACATTAGTGCACCTTAGAACCCCAACACACCTAGAGGACACTAGTGCTCTTGTATTGTAGTCCTTAATTTATGCTTCTATCTTGTGTTTGTGTCCATGATAGATAATTATCCATATTAAATTAATTACCAGGTCAACAAAAAAATCCAAGGGGTTTCTAGCATAAACCTAACTCTGTAACAAAGTACAAACACCACAAAATTGAAACAAGATCACATATATACCATTATGTAGATCAACATGTGATCTAAGTATGATGTGCTAAGAGGACTAGAGAGATAGGGAAATCCAATAGCACACCTAACTCACTCTAGGATAGTCATCCTAGCAGTAGGCACAACTCCCAACACTAAGTATTGCAACTCACAAGATTTTCAAACACCACTCATATTCAATATTGGGACAAGTAGAGAATTCAAAAGACCTCAATAAATCTCTATACACTCATAAATCTATTGACCTACAAACATGGGTACACACATGAAAAGAATGGTAAGCAAGGTGGAATATGACCATCACCTAGGATACTACTTTTCACCATACATTACATCATTATACATGGCATACATTACATCTATGCTAGTTTTCATGATCATTCTATGAGAGTATGAAACTAGATTTTATAAGGAAGTTAAGTAGTGGAACAACTTCCTACACTAACCTTGGGACGAGGATAATGCAAAAATTTTCAGATATTTACAATAGTTACATAAACTTAACAGACTTAAACATAGATAACATGCATACCACAACACAATGATTTACATGGAGAAAGCCCTTTCAAGAGAAAAAAAAAAACCCTACACTCCAAAAGTTGCCCAATATATTATTCAAAAATAAACAATAGAGTACTATACACTTGCAGAGCAAGCTTCTTATGAGAGTATCACCAACCAGGGATGCGAAGGTAACTCGATAGCTATAATAATCTTACACACAACCTCCATCTCACACACCTAATATATAGGAGATACAATACATGAAACCATCAAACAGTATTACAAAACCATGGGCTAAACCCACCCAAGAGTGGTGCCCATCTTATCTCAAAAAAAAGATGACCTGTGATGTATCAATACACACATCGACACATGTAAATCTTTTTTATAGCTCATTTATACATTCAATGCGTTTTTTATATTTCCTATTTCAGGAGACCCAACTTTCGGAGGCCATAACTTTTGAACCGGGTGTCCAATTGGCAAACTATTTGAAGTGTTGGAAATCTCGTGAAGCAATCTATCAAGTTGTAATGTACTACATTACTTACAACCACTTTTGGGCCCATCTGGAGCCTCTAAGGCCTTCAAAATTAACTTTGCATCTTTCGTTCAACATTATCAAAAATGGATACTTTAATATCTTTAAATTCAAACATGATATTGCCACGAAAACTTACTAGCATGCTTATTTAGCTATCTTGAAGGTTTTGGGACAATTTCAAACCAATCTGTGCTCAAATAAAAACTTACTAAAAATAGTAATCTTATGTAAATACAAGGTTTAGACATCATTTTCCAAACATGTTTTCAAATCATGTTTTTATCACATAGTTAAACATGAGAAAAATGATACAAAATGTCACCTCCATTCAACACAAATGTTGAGATGTAGCAAAATTAAAGATACAGATCTTGCCACTTACATAGGCTTATTGCATTCCAACTCATATGAGTTTAAAATAATGCCTACAATATTACAAATGCTGACTTCAATGTCCCAAACTATACATTTTCATCAAAATACATAAACATGAAATGCTACACCACTTTAAAGGATGAAACTCCTTTTTCATGCATTCCTAAGATTATTTAAAGAACCCATGAGCCCCTAATGGTATTAAAACACCACCCAACCCTGTGGAAACCTTAGGGCCACCCATCTAAATTAGGAGGCAACTATTTGGGTATTCCAACAACTCTTACTCAAACTAAGTCAGTTGATCATGCACATACTAACCCCATCTAATACATAGAGTTTTCAAGTAAAGCGGATGTGAGGGATAAATAATCACCAATCAATGCATACACATGTTAATCAAACCAATGAATGATATAGCAATTACACATAAGGGTTCTACCAACACCATCAATGAGTACACATGAGATGTCAAACGCATCATACAAGATACAACCAAATATGAGATTGAAAAGAATACACCAATCAACACATATTCTATGGATTTACATACACACATTAGATTTGTAATTCAATGTATAAAAGAGGAGAATATTAACATAAGCTCTAGTGATTGAGTGTCATCATGGGTACAAATATCCACATGGAGGTTAAGGAATATGCCCTTGTCTAATGGGCATATTCAACAATAATTGTAGACCAACCAATTGTCGTTCATTGCATTTTCATCTATCCTCTTAGGAATATAAAAGAGTCATGGATAACTCTTATTAATGTTTTAATTATGTTTAATTCATATTATTTTATTTTATTATTTATGTCAACATCGTATTGCATATCATAGCTTACCATACTTGAGTAGATAGGTGTGAGAGCCTACTCTATCCCAACATTTAACCCTCGCATCCTATGACCATGTAGTCAAATACACATTAAGTACATGTCATGAAAATTAAGGTCCAAACATGACACACATAGATCAAAATGATTTCCCATCCCATTTCAATAATAATAACCTTATTTGTACAAAATTAATAGAATTTCAAGGCATTCAAGCTTTTTCCAAAATCCCAAATTTCAATGATAAAATTCTAATTTAAAAATAATCAATTTTTTTTTTTAAATATCCTCTTGAAGATAAGGATCTCAAACATACCTTTTAAATCACATATTTCCAAAAAATTCCATATTTTTGTTGTAAAATAAAAAATAAATAATCAAGATCATTAATTTGATTTCAATCAATTTAATAATCCACCAATATAATCTTTCATACAAAATGAAATGTCATATGCATCCACTTAAGGTGATATAGAAAAAGCATTAAATTTCAATTACAAGATATGGAGATGAAACCATTACCTTCAATAGAGATGAAATGAACACATGTCGGTGGCATCTACAAGGCATATCCTCATAATATTTCATTTTGGCATCCAATATGGGAGTGGAAAGAAACTTTCCTTCCATGATTCTTCATTTTGAAACTTATCATCTTATGAATTTCAAGTTTAGACATCCAAGTACACTTGCTTATTTCAGGACCTGGGAAAGTTATGGAAGTTTCTAATTTGACTAGTTGAGTTGGAGGTGGCTATGTGTAGTTCAAGTGAAGCAAGCAATGCAATTTTATAAGTTATGGGTAGCCTCCTTATCTTGGCGTGGGATGGGAATGGTTTCCTACTCATGGTTTTGGGAAACAATAGTTGTTTTCCCTCCATTACTTTCCTATAAATTGGGATTCAGAGTTAGAAATTTAGAGATTTTTGCAAGTGGGAATTTTAAGAGAAAATTAGATTTGAGTGTGTCGTTGCTACTGTAGTTCTCTCTTGCAAGTGTTGTTGTTTTTAAATCAGATTTTAAATTCACATATGATACCAATAAGATTGAAGTTTCTATCATTTTTAAGAAATCAATAGAAATTTTGCATGTTTCTTGTCAATTTTATTTGGTGTTTTTGTTAGAATTATATTTTATTAGCTAATAATTATCTATTTAATTATTAGTCTATTATACTCTGTTCTTAAGCTAAACTTAGGAATCTTATAATTCTTTAGGGTTTTCACCTTTAGGGTTTCGAGTATCCTTTTAGAAGGATTCTCTCTTTGTAATTTCATAACAACTATAATTAGTGAATTGCATTCTTGTTTTTTATTACGAGAAAAATAGGTTTTGAAGGGACCCCGAAACCCTTTACAAAAGAACCTTAACAGATAAGAGCATTAAGAAAAAGGACGGGGCAAACTGCAAAAAAACCAGCAAAGTACTAGGCAATAGCCAACATAAAAGCCCAAAACAACCAGCAACAATCAGCAAAAACAGAAAACAGACAAATTCCTTAATGTTTTTAAGGGCATTAGCCAATTTATCGCTAATCCCTTGCATTTCTTTGATATTATCCCTGAGAATTGGGATTTCCTTGGAGGAGGCCAAGGCAACTTTTTTCATACTCGCCCTGGTCCTTTTGGCAATTTCCTCCATATTCCTGGTCACAGTGTTGAGGATATCTGGAATCAGAATCAAGAAGTTCTTCATGGTTGTCTTTCCTTCCTCCAGCTTGCTGATCTGAACTTCTAGCTTCTCCACTTTTTCATCATAACCTTTTTCCACTGCTCCTAGTTACTTTCACCTTTTTGTCCTTGCTCTTCCTGTTGTTTAGCAATTTTTTCCATTTTATTAATTCTTTCATATACCCACCTATCAAAACCCAGACGAGCATCAGACTGGTTCTTGATCTTATCCAAAATAATCTCATCTCTAGCTCTATCCTTTTCCCTGCTCGTATCCTCTGTATCCTTGTTCTGCTCAGTTTCCATTTCCCTTTCCTCCTGATTAATCTGGTTGTCCTGCTCCTCCATAGGCTGGTTGTTAAAATTACTAGTACTCGTGTTGTGGGTAGGGTTGTTCTGATCTGAATCATCCTCTTCTCCTCCTTCCTCTTCCCCCACTTCCTCATCTTTCCAGCTCTCCTCCCCGTCAGTATCATCAGTCTCCATCTCACTTCCTTCTTTTCCCATATCCTCAAGATCAGCCTCTGTATCCTTTTGTTTATGACTCAACCCTATGTCCTCACCTTTTTTCTCCACAGAGGCTTTTTAACCTTTTTACTCTGTTTCAGCTCATCTTTACTGGGCCCAGGGTCCTCACTTTTCTTCTTGCCTTTCCCCGAGGACACCGACAGCCTTTTGTTTTCTTGAATCCCCAAAATCTTGCAATGCTCATAAATGAGCAAAATAAGACCATAATGTTGAATTGCATTCTTGTTGCAAAATCAATATGACTCATCTTTTCTGGATATCTGAATTCTTGCCTCCATAGCTTTTTTGCTTCTCTCCTTCTGTGATAGGTTTGCATGCAGGTGATCTTTGGGAGCTGTAGAGTTCATTTTTCCTCAACTCCAATATGGTATCAGAGCTTTTGGCCGTAACTTGGTCATACAAGAGGATTTTTTTTCTTTTGGCCGTAACTTGGTCATACGAAGGCACTTTTCCAAAAACCTTATATCATCGGAAATCTCTTTCCAAGCTCTATCCAGATCTGGAGGTTTGGACTTTTCATTTTTCTTTTTTGATGGCATTTTTTGCTATCAAAGAGAAAAATTCCTTTTTTGCACTCCGAGAGACATCACTTGAGCATCTGAACTCTGTTTTTTTTTAAAATTTATATCGTTGGAAAGCTTGATCTGTGTTCTTTCCATTCATATGAGTTTTCTTTCCAGATTCTACTCTAAGTATATTTTATTCAGTTTTTTGTTTTTCAGCACTCTGGTGAATATCTTAGATGTTTCAGGTCCTGGGATCTCTTTCTTTGAGTAAGATGTCTCATCTTTGGCTTTCTATTTCCAGTTTTATGTCTCTTCTTATCATTGTAGCATTTTATTTATGCAAACACATTGAGATAAAGTGCCACCATGCATTGTATACTTAGGATCTTGCACAACTTGTGCCTTATTGTACATGCACTACTTATAAAGTGCCATGGGGGGGTTGATGTTTGCCTTTTGTTTTTCATTTACTTTTGTCATGTGAGTTTTCCTTCTACGACATTAGCCTCATGATGTGTGTCAAGTGAGTGTTCCTTCCACAACACTATGTACTTTCTCTGCACCTTCGATGTTCCTGGTTCTTCATCATGTGGTTCTTGTTGGTCGTTCTTTTCAATGTACTTGTCCCTCTCCATTTTCAACATTATGGGGAGGTTTGTCCTGTTGTTCTAATGCTTCCTTGGTTCGATTGATCAGCTCTCAGGCTTTGGTGTTTCATGCCATCTGTATCTTCGAGTTCAGTTGTTTGCTTTTGTTTGTCATTTGATCCGAGTAGTGTCATTTGAGGGCACTCATGCAGATTATAGTCTTCTCTACTTGGTTGAATGTTCTATTTCAGTGGAGGTTCTTCAGATCAGCAGTTACTCTTCGACAGTTTTTGCAACTATTTCTTGCTTCAATGGTGTTCTTCATTCTCTTTTTTTGTTCCTATCTTCTGGAACACTCTTGTTTGGAGGCTTCTTAGTCCTTCACTTGAGCTTCCATCTCTTCTTGGAGAGGAGTTTTGTTCCCACAAGGTTTTCTCCTTTTCCTCCACTTTACAGATATTTTTATTGTACTTAGGTACCTCATCAGGCCTAGTTGTCAGGACCCATTGTTGTTTTCCTAAGTTTTTTACATGTTTTTTTAGTTCTTAGTTGTTTTTTAGCTACTCCCTAAGTTCATCTTAAGGGGGGGTGTTAGAGTTATATTTTATTAGCTAATAATTATTTATTTAGTTATTAGTCTATTGTACTCCATGCTTGAGCTAAACTTAGGAATCTTATAATTCTTTAGGGTTTTCACCTTTAGGGTTTTGAGTATCCTTTTATAAGGATTCTCTCTTTTTAATTTTATAACAATTATAATTATTGAATTGCATTCTTGTTGCACAATCAATATGACTCCTCTTTTCTGGATCTCTGAATTTTGGCCTCCATGGCTTTTTTGCTTCTCTCCTTCTATGACAGGTTTGCATGCAGGTGATCTTTGGGAGATGTAGAGTTGATTTTTCCTCAACTCCAATAGTTTTGTTGATTTGAATGAGTTTGGATTGAGAGAAAGAGAGAAAGTCTATTTGCATCAAATGTTATCAGAGCCAATATTCTTGAGCATGTATATAGAGCACCAAAAGTGAGGTAGTCTAGCACTAGGATATGTGGGCATAGTCTATGAGTCCATTGTTGTCATCCAACAATGGTTAGGGTTGGGTATATGGTGCATAAAGAGAGAGGTGTGTCTTCCAAAAATGTTTTATAAAGAGCATATAAAAGTAATTGGATGGTGAGTTTTAAATTTTATTCGACTAATCGCCTTTCATTATTTTTCATATACGATTATTTAATTTTGAGACCTTATTTTACATAAGAATGTCAATAAACGTTTTTTACATCTTATAAAAAGCTAGAGTATTCTATTTGTTAATGTTTGTAGCTTCAGTCGAATGATCATTTAGAATACATATAATATATGTTGATTAATAATAATATATTATTATGTTATATTATTATATTATTATTAATCATATAAAATTTAATATTCAATATTAATCTATTATATTATTCTAAATTAATAATTGATTGATGAAACATTATAATATTGATTAAATTATTATAGTTAAAGGAGAGACATGTCCATTCAAGGACATGCCTCTCCAAAGGAATATATATAGTATAATGTTATTCAATTTGAGAACACATAGAATTCCAAGAATGCAAGTATCAGATTGAATCAGATATATACATTAAAATACATCCAATAAAACCTGGGAAAATTTCAACATGGTATCAGAGCTCAGGCCTGTGAAGTTTAATTTGGAGGTTGGAGAGGGTTGGAGAATTCAATTTTTTTTGGAATTTTCAGTCTAAAATATGCCATTGTACGGCCCTTGGTTGGCCTCAAAATGAGGAATATAATATATGGATGGAAAGATCTGTGTTTCTAGTTTTTAAATATGTTTATCTCATCAAATTTGATTCAGTTTTGTGCAAGATATGATGACTTTGGTGCAGGTCACTTGAAACCCTACCTATGGTTAGTAGTTTTGGGAAAAATGTCATAACTTTTGTTTTAACTGTCGGATCTGGCTATAACTTGGAGGAAATGTTTGTAATTAGATTTTCTAACATCTCATTGAAGAGGTTGGATAAATTTGGTAAATTTCAAAAGTTATTAACGACTGTGTGTGGCAGATCATAATGAAAGCGTTGATCAAAATTATGAAAATGTTCTACATCATTCAAAGGGAATTATGATGAGAGATGATTCATGCGTGATATTTCTTATATGGGCTCACCTTATGAAAGGAAATGTTTTAAACTTAAGATAAGTATTCCATATTTTATTAAGGCACATGAATTATTGAGTTTGTAATTTATGCTATAATATTGGCTAGTAAAATCTTGTATGCTTCTATCATTGGTATTTCTGTTTGAGATAATTTAGTTTATGAGCTATTTGTAATCTCTCTCTGACATACCTTCAGGACAAAAGCATAATAAAATTGAATTAAAGGGAGAAATAAATTGATGCTTATAAACGAATTGATGATTGAGACCAGATGCAGAGGGAGTCTGACATTTCAAAAGAGGACAAGAGGTTGATACAAGAACTTGACCTTTAGAGGGAGCAGATGGTTCAGTCAACTTGTGACAATTTCGATCATAGTGATTGAGAGGGATTTTCACTATTGAAGGTGAAACACTTATGAGGTAAAACTTGATTCAATTGATTATTATACTAATGAAATCATTTAATGTCTTATGGGCCTTGTGTAAATCATAAGGAAGTGACGACTTCCAAATGATTTCCACTTGTATTTTTGAGATTATTAGAAGGTGACGAGCTTACAATAACTTGAGCTTGTGGATAGAATCGCTGACAAAGGCAATCCACATGAGAGCTCGTGGATAGAATTGTCGACCGAGGCAATCCACATAAGAGCTTGTGGATAGAATCACTGACCGAGGCAATCCACGTGAGAGCTCATGGATAGAATCGCCGACTGAGGCAATCCACATAAGAGCTTGTGGATAGAATCGTCGACTGAGGCAATCCACGTGAGAGCTCATGGATAGAATCACCGACTAAGGCAATCCACGTAAGAGGTTGTGGATAGAATCGCTGACTGAGGCAATCCACGTGAGAGCTCATGGATAGAATCACCGACTGAGGCAATCCACGTAAGAGCTTGTGGATAGAATCGTCGACTGAGGCAATCCACTTAAGAGCTTGTGGATAGAATCGCCGACTGAGGCAATCCACGTGAGAGCTCATGGATAGAATCACTGACTGAGGCAATCCACATAAGAGTTTGCGGATAGAATCGCCGATTGAAGCAATCCACGTGAGAGCTCATGGATAGAATCGCCGACTGAGGCAATCCATGTAAGAGCTCATGGATAGAATTGTCGACTGAGGCAATCCACATAAGAGCTTATGGATAGAATCGCCAACAGAGGTAATCCACGCAAGAGCTTGTGAATAGAATCACTGATGGAGGCAAATTCACACCTTGAGACTATGGTTGATGCAAATACTCCCCTGCGATGAGCATCATGTTAGGCCCAATATGGAAAGCTAATGTACTGAGAGGGGAGGGGTGAATCAGTACTTCAAAACATTTCTTCAACAATATCTTTACTATTATGCATAAACCAAATAGTGCAGTAACGTAATATAAAACTAAAACAAATAGATAACAATCATACATGATTCACTCCATAACACATATATTTTGATTACGCAGAAACTCTTGGTTAGAGAGAAAAACTGCGATGGGGATGGCACCCACAACTTCACTACTGCAATAATAAAGAGTGCTCGGTTAGAGCTACATGTTTAGCTATTTCTGATAGCATACCCTATTAGGAGTAACAAGATCTGTTAGATCTACCTTGCTAAAGGATTTTACAACACTTCATCTAAATGTTGCACCTAGTTAGAGGCTTTACAATTTATAGACTTGATTAGAGTCTTTTACCCTGTTAAAGGTTTCTCTTACAACTTCACAATATTACAATAAAATCATTACAAATATCTGCAACTTTACATCTGGAATGTTATAGTAGATTCTATGTGCTCAGAATAGATTACCTTGCTTATAGCATACCTCGGTAACCCATATAGTAACTCGATAAACCCTTCTGTTTACTCTGTTCTTCGACTGTTCTCTGAAAACCTTCTCGGTGACCTCTGTGTCTCTGTAATAGTCTTCTTACACTCATGCACACACCTTTAACTCTTTAACTCATGTTGTATAAATAGATCTCTTATGACGGTGATCCAATTCATTGCTTCGATCTTACAAACATGATTTATTGAATGAATAACCATGCAAAATATTTCATTGGTTAGATAACCTCAAAATCATACACAATCTTTAAGTGCAATTTCCAATGTGATAGCAGTTAGATGTGCCTCGATCTTGTAACACATTTTCATATGCATGTCCAGGTTCAATGAATCTGGTAACATGTTTCACTCGGTGTAAATCAACTCGGTGTGTCATCTTTGCTACTCGGTAGACATGTAAAGATACTCGGTAGACAGCTCGGTGTATACTGCGTTCTGCGACTGCTTTCTTCTGTAACTGACTAGACTATACATACCGACTAAATATTTCGATAATAGATAACCGACTAGAGTATATAGTATAACTTTGACATAAAACTAATGGCAATTTGATAAGTAGTAACACGTCATATGGTTGATGCAAATACTCCCAATATCATGAGATGATATTTTTGAGTTATGGTGAATATCACGTGCCTTGATATTCTTGTTTATACCATACTTCCTGATATCATAGTGAGATAATATTTTCTCTATTCCATAATTAATCTAGACTTAATGCATTTGCATTGATTTTATCTTCCCTAGCTAAGAGGGAGTGTTAATTATGTTTTGTGTAGCTATGGTGAGGGCCAGAAGTGTTGACATGAGAGATCACTACACATTCTGTTTGATCATCCTCCCTAGCTAAGAGGGAGTGTTAATGTTTGTAGCTTCAGTCGAATGATCATTTAGAATACATATAATATATGTTGATTAATAATAATATATTATTATGTTATATTATTATATTATTATTAATCATATAAAATTTAATATTCAAGATTAATCTATTATATTATTCTAAATTAATAATTGATTGATGAAACATTATAATATTGATCAAATTATTATAGTTAAAGGAGAGACATGTTTGTTCAAGGACGTGCCTCTCCAAAGGAATATATATAGTATAATGTTATTCAATTTGAGAACACATAGAATTCCAAGAATGCAAGTATCAAATTGAATCAGATATATACATTAAAATACATCCAATAAAACCTGGGAAAATTTCAACACTATTAACACAATGTACTTGCAAATTTATAGGGCATTCTATCTAAATTTTGATCTTATGTTTGATATGAGGCTTGTGTGGAGATAACTTAGAGGCCCTAGTGCATAAAAAGAATGAATGGCTCAACCTATTATGAAGAGTGCTCAAGAAAACCAAAGCATAAAAGCCAACAAATAGTGATATGAGTGTGAAGATTAAAAATACTAGAAAAGTAGAAAGGCCAATTGTGTGTGTGTGTGTGTGTGTGTGTGGAGTTAAATTGTCCATCCAACATTCCATAAATTCATGGGTGGACTTGATGTCTTGAGCCAAGAATCTATGCCTTCACACATGGGAACTCTTTTTAAGAGCCCTTAAAAGTACCCTTTTCAAAACCCCGAGGCACTCTATGCACCTTTTCCCAAGTTATCTACACATAGGTACTTGGGTTGGGGTCTCAAAATAACAATAACACAAAAAATCACATATTAAGAGCATTTCCTTCCATTATGATTAGCATTCACATACACAACATAACACAATCTAACTCAATTATTAGCGTAAGTAGCACAATAAATTTTCAAGTTTAGCACAATCATCTCATAACTTGACATAACCACACATCAAATTATATTCTATAACAATGTTTTTGTATCTAAACAAGATATAATGGATTTCACACTCAAAGAAGAATCAAGTAATAATCATGCAAAAGCATAATAACAATAAAAATTCTTAATATTAAGTTTTCAATTCAAATAATAGTCTTTAAAGTTCATTCAAGGGTCAAGATGTTGTTGAAAGTATATATTAAGATAAGATTAACAAGGTTCACCTTAAGATTCAACTAGCTAGCAACATTAGGGTCGTTGTAAAGAAAGGTGCCACAAGAGTAAGAAGCATGGTTGAACCTTACACAATATATGTTATTTTTGTGTATTTACCTCCTTTTCACACTAAGAACATCAAATAACAAATATAACATTATCATATCAATTGTTTTAATCATGCTATTGAACTAAACAATTGGAACATTCTCTACCGGTATCATTCCATCAAATAATTTGTAAAAGCATAAAACAAAAGTGGGTGCCGTGGTGTAGTTGGTTATCACGTCAGTCTAACACACTGAAGGTCTCCAGTTCAAGTCTGGGCGGCGCCACAGTTTTTGACATTTTTGAAAGTTACAGCTTTCATAATCATTTTAGCAGATCATAATACTTTCTCAACTTTCCTTTTAAAAATGCAAAGGTGGCCATTTTCTACGCTGCCTCCTATTTAAAGGAGGACGTTGAATTCAAGCTATGGTGAAAAATATGCAGAGATGACAGAGAAGTCAAATCCATTTACTTACAAACATCAAAATCTACTCACACGTATGCCTTGTTTTGATTTGTTTTTCAGCTGAACAATCTGTGTATGTCTTTCATTGATTTTTTTTTCCATTGGTCTGTGTTTTTTACTCTCTTCTTGGGGTGAATTGATTCGCCATTCTTCATTTCTGGAATCTTCGGTGAAGTCTGATGTGAAATCTGACCTTGCTTAACAACAAGGTAAGAAGTGGTGGAAACATGTCAGGTCTAACAATTCCTTAGATTAAAAAATTCAGTCAAAATGGAGCAAAATTTTAAAATCAAGAACATCTACAATGGTTGATAGGAAACTTAGGTTGTTGATTCATGGTAGTGCTTGAGAAGATCTACATTGACAACATCATGAATGTTCAATTGAGTAGGAGGATCAGGTCAAACACCCTCTACAAAATAGTGTAAGGTCCATAATGGAAGTGGAGTGGCTTGACCTTACCATGTGCTTTTTCTTAATAATAATGTTTGTTCAAGTATAACCTAAACTCTATCCTCAATTTGAAAATTATGAGGAACGCGATGATGGTTCATAAGTTATTTTTTGTTTTTCTTGATTTTTCTAAAGAACCTTAGCTACTTTGGACTGAAGATTCTACAAATACTAAATAAAGTTTTGGGTCTTATCATTTTCTCTTTCTCAATATGTGAAGTAGTTAGAGAGGGTAGTTATAAGGGCGATTCATATGGAGTCAAAGTTTGGAAACCAAGACATACATCAAAAACTGAGTGACTTGTAGATGAGTGAATTGCCTAGTTGTATGCATGCTCAATTTGGATTGGCCTCATATCCTATTGGAAGGAGAACTATGATGATAAATCCTCAAACTCTATATAAGAGTGTAGTTCACAACTTCAATCTAACCATCTGACAGAGGATGAAAAGCAACAAAGAAGTTTAGAGAAACTCTCAAAATCTTCTATAAATATCTCTAGAAATGACCAAAAAAATGTGGGTCATGATAAAAAAAATGCTAGTTGGTAAACCAAAGGATATTACAAATTTGAAGAAGATTTGGGCTAAATCTTTTGAAATGTTTCATAGCCAATCCTTTGGAGGAGGGAAATATGGATTACATTTACTACAACCTCATCTCTATCATGTCACACTTAACACAATAATCATAAACTTGCACCTATAGGTAAATAATAGAGTCAGCTTGCATAACATTCTCATTGTCTAAATCTAAAATTGGTTGAATTCAAATATGAAAGTAGTGTCATTAGAAGGAAAACCTAGGTGTGTGAGGCTCACTTGTAACATTATTGACATTAGAGGTTGAATTAGTGCATGTCACCTAGTCTTAATCTAGAACATCAAGGAGAGTACTCTTATAAGTGGAAGTTTCCAAAAAGGTCTAAGTTGTGAGAGAAATCTTAATCATGAATCTCACTAGGGGTAGAGTTAGGTTAGGTCCATGGGTGGTATACACTTTTGTATTCATATTTAGTTCTACAAACCCTAACATGTATTAGTTGAAGGTCTATTGATTTTTTTTTGGCCTATGTCCTCTATCACATGCGAGTGTAGGAATTTGTTCATTAATGATCATTGTTGAATTTTTTAATTGCATTAGATGATTCTATTAGATTGTCTACATATTGAAGTATCATGCCTCCTAGTCTAGAGAAATGCAATAACTTGTAGGAGTGTAATTATGTGGTGACATATTATTTGTATTTTGTCATTCTCTACTAATATATTATCTTGGTTGGAAATGATCAATGGTGTATATACCCATGGTTCAAGGGAATTTTCTTGAGGGTGGAAGTATGTATCTATAAATAGACATTTTTGTTCATTCGGGAGGTTTGGTATGAATTTTTAGTACTCCTAGCATGATTCAATGACACTCTCCCTTCTCTTATGAGATGTAAAACAATTGTTGGGTTCATACTCAAAAAAAAATTATTAGGGTCGTATATAGGTTATTTTTGTATGATATATCATTTTGTTTACCTCTTTACTCATAGTTGTTTTTGGGTGGTGTGGTGAGATTTTTTTATGACCTTTCTTTAAGATTTTAGGCATAGAAGGTTTTTTGTCGTTATCTTGTGTCATCAACCTTTCATTGGCGCCATATTCCTTTTTTTCACTATCAATGGTAGCTTGGTCTATTCTCAATGTGTTGTTGGGAGCATCTTCATAAGATTGGTAAGGGATTTTTTGAAACTCTTCCCATGTATCCTTGTTTACTGCATGGAAGAAGAGATTGCATAGTTTTCTATGATCCATGTATGATACACTAGTTGAAGTGAGTGTGTGCATGTGCGCACACGCACGTGCGTGTGGGTGTGTGTGTAGGGCGGGAGGAGAAGATAGTGTTGATCTAGAGCTATATGTTTCCAAAAAAATTAAAAAATTGCCACTACCTTATCCCAAGGAAGGAGTTCCCACATTGATGGTGTAAGAATTGATATGCAAATTGGTATGTTCTACTCCCTTGAATTTTAAGAAGTTCTAGAAAAGGAAGCCGAAATATGAAGTTATAAATGTTGAGATCCAAAGGCTCCTTAAGGTATTTGAAATATGTCCCTAAAAAGGGTTTGTGTGAAGGGTTTGTTTCTCTAAATATTTGCCCTACAAGTGGAGATTCTTGCATGTGTTGTGTTTGGTGTGGTACATAGGGTTGTTTATGCAATGAGAGGGTTAGACACATAGATAACACCGTATTTATATTTTAAATATGAGGGAATTTTTTGAGTTTAATTTTGCATGACAAGTATCTACCTAGTTGATTAAAATTTATACTTTGAATGATAAGGAAATGGAGGCATGAAAGCCTCATTAGTTGTGTTGTGAGGTAGAAGTTGATATAGGAAGGCAATTGGGATCCCCTTTGATTTTATCCCATACTCTTAATTTTAAAAGGTTTGGCATGAGGCTAGTGCCTCAGACTTTAGTCTTTTGTTCATGTCAACAAAATTATGCATTGGTTGCTTAGAGCTCTAACTTTAAGAGTCCTAAATTGTTTTTGATTAAAAAGCAGTGAAAACCAAGGCACTGACCCTTTACATAGAAAAACTATCAATGGAACCACAGCGCAACAACAACACTATAACAACATTAACATCAAACGAAAACCAGTCTTTAAAACCTACAAGTAAAACTTATTAAAACCTGCAGGTAAAACTTATTAAAACCTCCAGGTAAAACTTATTAAGGCCAACAATTTGGGCATCCCTGGCTTCGACCATGCTCTGGAGCCTATTGACCTCATCCATGATGGCCTTCAGTTCCATCACAGGACCCAGATTCTCAATCTTTTGCATGATGTCCATCACGACGGTGTGCAACTTTTCCATTTGCTCCAGGGTAGGGGCCCTCTGGGGGGTCTCTGTAGCCTTCTCATCCATAGTCACATCTACCGCCTTGGCCACATCCTCAGCAGGGGTACAGTCAATTCCAGTGTCAAGGCCCATCAGAGTAATAAAGTCCATCACCTCTTCCACCATCTTCAAATTGTCATCCAGGTCGAAGTCGACAGAATCGGGCTTTAGTATTTGTATTGTCCTCACCGGTGGCTGCCGCAATGCCCATATCCATAGGGACCCTATTCTTATTGTCAACAAAATCCAGGGTTTGAGTATCAGTATTATCCTCGCTGGTGGCTCCCGTGGAGCCTATATCCATAGGATCCCTTCCCTTGTCATCTTTGGTAGCATCCTTATCGGCGGGCCCCATAGTGTTTTTAGGGTCCCCCCCATCCTTGTTCTCCATGGGGTCCTCCTCAGAGTTAATCGTCTCAATCACAGGGGTCTTCTTTTTAGCCGAGCTTTTGGAGGCCAATCTGCAAGACCTTCTTCTTCCCTCAGAGTCAAGGGAGGGGTTATCATTCTCAACATCCTCGAAAGACGAATTGTCCTCAAAGACAGTTCGTTTACGTTTGACAAGGGTTTTACCTTTACCCTTGGAAAGGGAGTGGGACATGCTGGGAGAGGCGAACAACGTCAAGCTAGGGGAGACCTTAGAGATTGAAACCGTGGAGCCAAAAGAAGGCAAAGACATGGGGAAATTAGTCGTAGAAAAGGCCTCATGCGAAAGTTGGAAAAATCTGGAAAAGCCATAGAAAGGGCAGCAAGTTGCTAAGGGGTTGGCATAGAGGGTTGAGAGAGTGTGAGGTTACAGGGGGGGCAAAGGGCCTGGTGGTATTTATAAAGTCCAAAGATGAGACCCTGGTGGAGGAGGTATGGTGGCTTGTCCCCGTGCTTGGGGTCCAAGGTATCCTTGACAGAGCTTTCAATGGAATGCAACAAGTAAAAAGGCAAACATAGCAAATTGTTATTACAAAAAATGATTCAAAAGGGGCAAATGATAATAATAAAATACCTTGTGTCTTCCTTCGAGCATGAAATATATTCCAAGGATTTTTTAGCTCTTCATGGGCAAACCCACTCTAGAGTTTAACAGGTTCCTCATGGTTGCAGAAGAAACATTTCAGGCCTTCACTGTTTGCCACATGGCTGGTGTGCTTCCAACGCCGCCCGTCAAGGGCCAGCCTCGTGGCTTGGGCGATGGTTTCCTCAGAGACTTTGAACGAAATGTGGCCCACTGAAACACGCCACCCAGACCAGGAAGAGGCAAATTTAGCAAAGAGCTGCTCATCATGGCCCTGAAGACATTCCAAGAAATCAGCAACCCCTCCTTCTACGCAAAAATTCCATACCAGGGGGTCATTCTTGAAGTGATCCGATTTATCCAGCTCATATCTGACCCTTTCACCCCCCATATCATCCGCCAAGAGAGCTTCTTTAGTCATGAAGATGGTTTCGTAGAGAAGATTGCAGAGATCCTTGGATAAACTAGCCACGAGAAAACAATGGGAAGTGTGCAAGCCAGGGGTCCTTAAGTGAGACATGAAGTTAGGCACGTGGGAAATAATGAACACACTTTTGGAAATGATTTCCTGATTGCATGGCATGAGAAGCCAACATGTATCAGCGGCAACCATCATGTAAACCTCCATATCGTATCTCATTATTAGGCGATAAGCCCAAAAGGTTTACCAACAAAGAAGCACATCCTTCGAAGCCAGGTTGGCCGAATGAGTCACCACCCAACTGGTAGTAACCATGGGAATATTCCCATTATTTGAATTATGAAACCAACCCCTCTGAACAACCCCAAGGGAAGAGAGGAGAGTAAGGGAAAAACTAAGCAGCAACTCAATCATTGATAGATATTTTAGATTTCTCTCCCTGAAGAAGGAATTCTGGCTCCTCCAACATCTTAACCCAGAAAAATTTAGCCCAAGGGTAGCTAGAGCATCAGCCTCTCTGTTTCCCTCTCTAAAGACATGGATGAGTCTAAATGAGTCGAGCCCAGAAATAAGCCTTAGGGTGTCCCTGATGGTTCCCTCAGTGGTCCATCTGAGCCTATTCTGCCTTTTGACAACATCTATGATGAGCTTGGAATCACCCTTAATATCCATTGACCTGATTCCCATAGTGAGGGCAAAACGAATCCCCCAGGCTAAGGCCATTACTTCAACCTGATTAGAGGAGTTCCCATTCAGGTTTCCCGCATAAGAAGCAACACCTTGTGTGGGTTCTGATGATCCCTCCACTAGCAACTAGGCCCCCTCTGGCAGACCCATCAAAGTTGAGTTTAAAACCATGGGTGGCAGGAGGGGACCAAATCGTGGTTTGCCTTAAGAGTCTCTTGGAGCAGTCAACAAGAGAGAATGAGGTGGGGAAGATTCCAGTATCTATCAATTTCCCAGTCCCAGGTAGAGGGGGCCTTGGAGGCTAGCCGGGTTCTAGTGATCGAGATATTCTCAAGAATCAACTTTAGCAAACAAGCAAACACAACTTCCATAGAGGCCTCTTTATCTCTGAATATCTTGTCATTCCTTTCCTTCCAGATACTTCAGCTCACATGAGGGGGGATCTGCTTCCACAGTTGTTGGATAAGGGGGTTGGAGGAGGGACCCCAGAACTCTTGGGACAAATTTAACAAGTTGTCATTCATAATACAACTGATATTGAGCTTGTTTCAGATCATCCCCTAAAGCTCCCGAGCAAACACATAGTGAAGAAAGAGATGAACGGGGCTTTCCGCATCATTTTTGCAAAGGATGCATCTATTAGGAAATTGTAATCCCCTCTTAACCACATTGTCTTGTGTCAATATTTTTTTGTGGAGATCCATCCACCAAAATAAGTTGACCTTGGGGATGAGTTGAGGGTTCTAGACCTCTTTCTAGTTGATGGTATGATCAGGTTCCCTCAGCAAGTTGTTGTAAGCAGTTTTGACAGAGAAGTCCCCAAAGGGATCCCACTTCCAAATTAATGTATCTTCCCTGGGGAAGAAGGGGAGGAAGGTGCCCACCAAAATCTCTTGAAGCTCCCTAGCCATAGGGAGGAGGAAGGGTTCATCAATGCAACAGTCCTCTAAATCCCTCCAAGTGTTGTTGATGAAGTAATCACTGACCCTCTCCTCGAAGAAACTTTTAGTAGCATCCTGGAACCTTCTAAGGGAGGGGGAGAAAGCAAGGGGCTTCTCTCCCAACCAACAGTCCTCCCAGAAGAGGATATTCCTACCATTTCCAATAAGCCACCTCATACCATGGGATAAGGGGTCCCTGCAACTCATGATGTTGTTCCAAATTTTGGAGCCCCTGGGGAGGCCATCCTCCTTGAGGAGAGAGGAAAAATTACCATTTCCCAGGTATTTAGCCCTGATAATCCTGCTCCAATCTGCATCCTTATTCAGAAGCTTCCAGGCAATTTTGGTCTTAAGGGCCTTATTGAACCTGGAGATCTTGCGGGTTCCCAACTCGCCCATGGCCTTAGGGAGACAGACTTTGTCCTAGCCCACCAAAGCAAGCCTCTTATTTTCTTCCATCCCAGTCCAAAGGAAGGTCCTTTGGAGAGTCTCCAGCTTGGTAGCCATGGCCGCCAAAATCTTAAAAAGGGAGAGGAAGTACACAAGGATCCCTTAGAGGGAGGAGGTAAGCAACTGCAATTTCCCAGCACTACTGAGGAGTCTACCTTTCCAAACAACCAGTTTTTTCTACATTCTTTCAAGGATGGTGACCCAGAAAGAATTAGAAATATCTTTGACAGTTAAAGGGAGGCCAAGGTAGGTGTCAGGGAGGGAGGCCATTTGACAGCCAAGGATTCTATAGATTTTATCCTAGAGTTGCACATGAGTGTGAAAGAAGTATATGTTGGTCTTCTCATAGTTGATGTGTTGACAAGAGGCCTGAGCATATAAGTTGAGGAAATATTTCCAAGCAGTAGCTTCCAACACAGAGAAGATTCCAAAGAGAATAGTGTAATCTACAAATTGGTGCAGAACATTTGGAGGCGTCGTTGAGGTCGGTTTGATGCCCAAGAGAGCTCCTCTATTAACCATGGAGTTCAAATTAGATGCCAACACTTTAGCATGGATAATAAAGAGGTAAGGGGAAAGAGGGTCCCCTTGTCTCAAACCTTTGGAGGCCCTGAACTTCTCCAGGGGGCTCCCATTAAGAAGAACAGAGTAGCTGACTGTAGATATGCATTCCCTGATGAGCTTTAGAAGTTTATCTCCAAACCCAACCTTCTTCAGAACTTTGAAGAGAAAGTTCTAGTTGACTCTGTCATAAGCCTTAGAGATATCAAGCTTGAGCACCATCCCCGGTTGATGGAACTTGTCCATAGAATGGATTATCTCATGAGTAGAGATGACCACATCAAGAATTTGTTTACCAGGAACAAAAGCTTTCTAGGTTGGGCTAATCAGAGAGTCAAGGAAAGGTTTAAGCCTATTGACAAGAACTTTGCTGAAGATTTTATAAATAGTGTTGCAAAGGTTGATAGGGCAGAAGATCCCTTGATGAAGGCTGCCTCTTGAATTTTGGGGATAAGGGCAATGAAGGTTTTATTGAGCTTTCTAAGAAGCCTCCCAGGTTTGAAAAAATCCCTAGTGGAAAGAACGACATCAAGGCCCACCACATCCCATAAATCTTGGAAAAAAGTCATGGAGAAACCATCAGAACCTGGGGCTTTGAAAGCACCCATAGCAAAAACAACAGTCTTGACTTCCTCCTTAGAGACAGGGGCCATAATGAGGTTATTATCCTCCAGCGAAAGGGGGGGCGGGAGGCAATTGAGAAGGTCCTCCCCAGCAGGGGCCCCAGAGTCACTATCATCCTTGAACAAAGTGGCAAAATAGTTAGTTAGTCAATCTGCCCAGATTGTCCTCATCTTTGACCTCCTGATTGTTGTCATCCATGAGGGAAGAGATGTGGTTTCTTTGCTTGTGGATATTAGCAGATATGTGGAAGAAAGGCGTATTCTTATCTCCCTCCTTGAGCCATTGCACTCGATATTTATGTTTCCAATAGAGTTCTTCTTTGTAAGAGTTTTCTTTCCATTTTCTGTGAAGAACCGCCTCCTCCATGTGGGCAGCTTCAAGGGAGTCACCATGATTAATGAGCTCCTAGATAGCAGTCAGCTTACTATTGAGATCCTTTTTTCTAAATGAAGATGTCCTCGAAGGTATTTTTGCTCCAACCCTTGACATTCCTTTTGATCAATTCTAACTTATGGGCAACCCGGAACATGGGTGTGCCAGAGATGTTGGTACCCCACCATCTTTTGATGCAGTCCTTGAATTCAAGATGAGAATTCCACATAATTTCATATTTAAAGGGGTGGTTTTTCCTTACAGGATTCGTGGTACTACAAAGGAGTAGGGGGTTCTGGTCGGAGACCATTCTGGGGAGGGCAGAGTGTTGGAAATATGGATGGAGTAACTGAGAGGGGAGGGGTGAATCAGTTACCACAAAAATAAATCCACAAGTCCCTTAGATGTCTTAAATATAAACTGTTGTAACTCGGTAAATTAGCTTATCATATGCATGAAACAAATAACATGAACACAAGTAACACCAGATATAACGTGGAAACCCAATTTTGGGAAAACCACCAATGTAACTAGTTACTGATTTTCACTCTTCTGAAGTGAGCCCTGTTAGGAGCCAACCCTGTTAAAGGTTACAAAACACACTGTTAGGTGTGACCCTGTTAGAGGATTTGATCACCCTGCTAGGAGTGGCCTTGTGAAAGGTCTTAAGAACAATTCAACCGAATTGTCACCTTGTCAGAGGATTTATAAAATGGTTGTTAGACCAACTCTGTTAAGAGATTTCGGTATCACTGCTACAATGGTTAGAAAGCAACAATGAAGTGACCTGAATTAAACACAACTTATCTTGCTGATACAGATCTCTGTTCTGCGCCAATAGATCCTTACTGATCACATATATCTTTTCTGCACCTCAAGGATATCGCTGATCCTTCATCAGAATTCGCACATTTCTGCTCCTTCACATTTCCATACTTTTTAGTCTTTTTCACACACTTCAAAATCGCAACTTGATCTCTCATATATACCATTCAGGTTACCAAGTCGGCTCAATTATAAGTTACAATAAATATTACATAGGTCGGCTACATATACAAGTTTCAATAAATTAAATATTGCTTCGGTCGGCTGCATAAACATTTCACTGATGCTCGGTGAACACTGCTGATTCTTCGATAACCGACTGAACTCGGTAAGTACTGCGAGCTCGGTAAAGACTGACTTTCCTTCATATTCTTCGAAGACCGACTTAACTCGGTAAAGACTGTGAACTCGGTATAGACTGACTTTCCTTCACATATTCTTCGAAGACCGACTTAACTTGCTTCTCTTACCGTCTGAACTCGGTAGACTCTGTCTGACTGCTTTGCCGAACATTCTGAACTCGGTAGACTGATATGACATTTGTGTAACATCAAAGACAATACACAATTAAACAATTGTATCCAACACAGAGAGCTTCAAAGAAGGACAAAATCCCCAATTACCCGAAATGAGAAACCTGTCAAGTCTAACTTGTATAAGATCCTTTCCTTTCCTGAGATTGGACCAAGTGAATTTTTGCCCTGTTAATTCCACATCCAATAAGACATTCCTGCCAATGAAGTTGGCAAGGTCTGTCGTGCTGTCTGAGCACTATGGGAGATCACCCAACTTCTTAGAGGGTATCAGAGGAGAGTTGAAATCACCTGCAATCAACCAATGGGCGTTGGTGTTATTTTGAATTAGAGCAGTTATGTCATTCCAGAGATTCAGTCTGCCCGACCTGACATTAGGGGCATAAACATTAATGAGTAGGCAGGAATCCATAAGGGAAAAGAGTTCAAAGACCAAAGAGTTGGCAGAGTAGGAGAGGAGACTGCTAGAGAAATGGGAGGGGTCCCACATGGTAACCAAGCCACCAGAAAGCTCTAGTAGCATCATTGATAATGAACTTAGCACCAGGCCAAATTTTTCCAGCAACAAGGGAAAAGGAGGTCATAGACATTTTAACCTCTTGTAGGAGAAGGACCTTCATTTTATTTTCAAAAATACAATTCTTAAGAGCATATTGCTTTTGGGGGATGTTGAGGCCCCTCATATTCCATGAGAGGACCATCATTTCTTACCTTTCATGGACGTCTCCAAGGTCCGTTGCGTGCCATTGGCAATGTCCCTTGCTGCTTCCTTTTGTCTAGATAGTCGCTGCGATGGTCGGCCTGCTTTAAGGTCAATCCCCACATTAGGCTTTTATTCTTGGTTTTGCATCTCTAAGTAGTCTAACCCTCATCATCAGGTTTCTTGCAACCACTAGATGAAGCTCCAGGAGAGGGGAGGCCCAAGTTCAGAGTGGGGTGAGTTAACACCATCGGGGAGCGAGCCCTCTCAGGGGCAAGAATGGGGCCCCTCACACATTCGCCATCTTCCAACTAATCAACAGGTATAACCGAGCTGGCCATTGGGGAGATGCACTGCTCCTTCAAAGACGACTTAGGGGCCTCGTCCTCATTCTTTGCAAGAGATTTGAGAAGGTTGATAATACTCTCAGCAAAAGGGTACTCTTCCGTAATCGGGTCATCAACTATAGGGGAAAGAAAACTAGGGTCATAAGTAGAAGCCACATCTTGCCCAAGTACCGGACCATTAGGCTTGGGAGAAACCATTGGCTCAGGGCTTTCATCAAGAGTCGAGCCCTTTAGCTTGAGAGGAATGGGATCTAGAGCTTTACATTGAGAGATAATATGCCCCACTTTTTGACATTTTTGGCAGAAAAGAGTGGCATTTTTATAAACAAGGGCCTGGGTCCAGCTTCCCAGCTTGGACTTGAGGGTTATAAAGTTAGGGAGATTCATACTCATAGTAGCTTGAACACAAAATCATACATAGACCAGACACGATTTGGTTCTGGTAATCTCATCGACACCAACAAAGTGTCCAAAGGTGCTCCCAATCCATCTAAAGATGGACTCATCCCAGTACTCAAGGGGGAGCCTTGGGAGCCGCACCCAAACCGGGGCAGTTTTTTGCAAATCAATCGCTAGGTCAAAACTAGCCTTCCATCGACAGAGGGAGAGGTTGCATCATCCATAAGACCAGCAACCAAAAAGGACAAGAGCGACATCCTCCTCAGCAGTGAATTTGAAGAGGAATAGGGCTCCAGGCATAACGCTAACAGAGACACTCCCTTTCAGTTTCCATTTGTCCTTAACCCATTTTCTAACCATTTCCACTGTGAGGTGAAGAGAGAAAAAATTTCCCACCAGGGTGCTGGCCATGTTGAGCAATATGCAGTCTAAAACTGAGTTAGGGAGCTCTAAAGTCGTTCCTTCCTCAGTTTGAGAGTAGATGGGGGTGATGTTGGGGTCCACAGTCTTAGTGTTCCCGACCAACGCGTTTTTCCAGCCTTTGAGGTTTGAGCTATCAATGATAGTTTGTTCATCATGAACAACCGACGCATCGGGTTTAGGAGCAAAAACCATGGGCATGACCAAAGAACTCCCTTGCATAGGACCGTCAACCATCATAGCCTCGGGTAGGCAGGTCGCAACCAACTAAAACTCACCCGAACCGACAGGAGGAACCACCGTGGTGGCAGGAGGGGATGTGACATAATTTGTCAGCATTGTAGAGTCCAAAGCGGGGCCCGAAGGCGGTGGGGGAAGATCCCCACCTGCAGAAACCACCATGAATGGTGGGCGTTTGAAATTGAAAATTGCAGATTGGGAAATTGCAGAGAACTAACAATTGTTTAACACTAATAGATAGAGTCCTAATTTGTTAGACAAAAGTGGCTATGAATGCTTTAGGAGCAGCTTCTCCTAAATTGTATGCTTATTTATTGAGATGTGGGATATGTTCATTACGAGAGGGTTGAGTATCCCCATTAGTTTTGTCTTGAAGGAGGCTTTCAAAAACTTCATGTCATGTTATAGTTTGTTCTTTTTTAAAGGCCATGTCAAGGGCTTCTCAATCTACTTGGGCCTGTCTTAAGTGTTTTCCCAATTGCACCATCTTATTATCAATTTGAATGATCATACCTCTATAATTTTTCACTAAAATGACCTTGATTAATTTTTAATTGAACAAAGACCTTTCTTACAAAATACCTCAAATTCTAAACTAGATTGTTGAATAGTGTCTAAATAATCTAAAAAGATGTCTAATTAAAATCTCTTTCAACTCTAGATTTTGACTCTTCTACTTCTTCTGGATATCTCCTTAACTTCCAGTTCTGACTCCTTTCCCTTGATGAGATGATTGGATTGTGGTTTACTTTTGATGAAGTTATGACAATTGATTTGAGTTGAGGAAACAAGCATGTCATACCTTGGAACAAGAAAACTTTGACTTTGATTGCAACATGGTGCCATGTGCATTTCAAGTGGAATAAGTCAGTCCTCGTGAGTTTATCCTATTTCTCTTTTCTGAGTGTGAAATGCTTGCCATTACCAGAAGAATGGGCTCTCAAAGAAAACTCTAATCGACCTCCATCACTTAGTTTTATTCACACTGTTGCAATAAACAAATACCAGAATGCTCAAATGTTCATATAAAACATTCACAAATACCAGAATGCTCAAATGTTCATATAAAACATTCTCAAATACCAGTATCATTTTATGTCAACTTTCTCTGACTACATCAAGAACTGTTGGTGCCGTGGTGTAGTTGGTTATCACGTCAGTCTAACACACTGAAGGTCTCCAGTTCAAGTCTGGGCGGCGCCATTTTTGACAATTTTTAAGTTATTGCTATCATTACCATTGAGCAGAACAAAGTGATGACTTTTTGAACTTTTTCTTTCAAAAATTCAAAGGCCTCATTTTCCATGTTGCCAGCTATTTAAAGTAGGACGTGAAAATCTGCAGAGATGACAAACAAGTCAAAACCATTCACTTACGAATATTACAATCTACTCACATGTATGCCTTGTTTTGATTTGTTTTTCAGTTGAACAATCCGTGTCTGTATTTCATGGATATGTTTTTTTCATTCTCTTCTTGGGGTGAATTGATTTGTCATTTTTCATTTGATGAAGTCTGATGTGAAAGCTGACCTTGCTTTGACAATAAGGTAGGAAGTGGTGGAATCATGTTGGCGGGGAAATTCAGTTTCTAGTGTTGACTCATGGTAATGCTTGAAAAGACCTACATTGGCAACATTGTGGATGTTCAATTGAGTTGGAAGATCAAATCGAAAAGCATTGTCAAACACCTTCGATATAATAGTGTAAGGTTCATAATGGAGTGACTTGACCTTACAATGTGCTTTCTTCTAGAATCAACATTTGTTCAAGTATAACCAAACTCTATCTCCAACTTGAAAATTATGAGGAATGCATAAGTATTTTTTTGTTTTTCTTGATTCTTCTATATAATCTTAGCTACTTTGGACTGAAGCTTCTACAAATATTGAATGAAGAATTGGGCCTTGTCTTTCTCTTTCTAAATATATGTAGTGGTTGGAGAGGGTAGTGATAAGGGCAACTCACATGGAGCCAAGAGATATATCAAAAGGTGAGTGACTTGTAGATAAGTGAATTGCCTAATTTTATGAATGCTCAATTTGGGTTAGGCTCAAATCCTATTTGGCAAGAGAACTACGATGATAAATCCTCAAACTCTATATAAGAGTCTAGTTCACAACTTCGATCTAACCATTTGACTGGGGATGAAGAGAAACAAAAAAGTTGAGGGAAACTCCCAAAATATTCCATAAATACCTCTACAAATGATCCACAAAACATGAGTCAAGATAAAAAAATAAATGCTAGTTGGTATATACCAAAGGATCTTCAAACAACTTTGAAGAAGATTTGGGCTAAGTCAGGTGGGCTTTTTCATAGTCAATCCTTTGGAGGAAGATGTTGATTGCAACCTCATCATCTATCTTGACACACTTAATATAATAATCATAAAATTGTTCCTCTAGGTAAATAGAAGAGTCATCTTGCATAACATTGTCATCATCTATATCTAATTGGTTGATTTTAAATGTGGAAGTAGTGCCTTTGGAATAAAAAACCTAGGTGGGTGAGGGTCACTTGTAAAATTGTTGGCATGAGAGGTTGAATTAGTGCATGTTGTGCCCAGTCTTAATCTACAACATCAAGGAAAGTACTCTTATAGGTGGGAGTTCCCAAGAAGGTCTAAGTTGTGAGAGAAATTTGAATCATGAATCTCACAAGGGATGGAGTTAGGTTATGTAGGTCCATGGGTGGTGTAGACTTTTGTATTCATATTTAGTTCTATAGGTCCTAACATGTTTTTAGCCAAAGGTGTATTGAAAACTTTTTGGCATATTCTCTCTCTCATGCGAGTGCAGGAATTTTTCATTAATGATCATTGTTGAATTTTTTGAAGGCATTAGATGATTCTATTAGATTGTCTACATATTGAAGTATCATTTCTCCTAGTCTAGAGAAAATGCAATAACTTGTAAGAGTCTAATTATGTGGTGAGTTAATATTTTTTTATTGTCTTTCTCTACTACTATATTATCTTGGTTGGAACTAATAAATAGTGTATAAACGCATGATTTAAGGGGATTTTCTTGAGGGTGAAAGAATGTATCTATAAATAGACATTTTTGTTCCTTTTGGAGGTTTCGTATGAATCTTCAATACTCTCAACATGATTTAGTGGCATTCCCTCCTCTCTTATGAAACATAAAATAATTGTTGGGTTCATACTCCAAAACACTTATGTAAGGGCCATATAGGTTAAATTTGCATGATATATCATTTTGTTTACCTCTTTGCTCATAGTTGTTTTTGGGTGGTGGGATGTCTATTACTCTATAGATATATTCTTATGATTTTTGTATAAGGTTTTAGGCATAGCAAGTTTGTTGTTATCTCGTCTCACCAACCTTTCATTGGCAACATATTCCTTTATTCTACTATTAATAGTACCTTGCTTATTCTTAAAGTGTTGTTGGGAGCATCTTCATAAGATTGATAAGGGATTTTTTGAAAACCCTCCCATGTAATCTTGTTTAATGCATACAAGAATAGATCTCATAGTTTTCTATTATCCACGTTTAGTACACTAGTTGAAGAATACATGACTTGCCTGAGTGCCACTAACTTGTTAGACTCTTTCTTGGTGGGTGGGAATGCATTGATGCCTTTTGGGAGAGAGGATAATGTTGAGAGCAATATATTCCCAAAAAAAAATTAAAAAAACTGCCAACATCTTATCCCAAGGAAGGAGTTTCCACATTGTTATGGTGTAAGAATTGATATGCAAATCGGTATCTCCTATTCCTTGGAATTTTAGAAGTTCTAGAAGATGATCTATGACAATATGATGTTACAAATGTTGAGATCTAAAGGCTCCTTAAGGTATTTGAGACACGTCCCTAAAACGGGGTTATGTGAAGAGGTTTTTTTCTCTAAAAATTTTCTCTACAAGTGAAGATTATTGCATTTGTTGTGTTTGGAATGGTACATAGTGTTGTTTGTATCAATAGAGAGATAAATAGATAGATACCATTGTATTCATATTTTGAAATTTAAGTGAGATTATTTGAGATTAATTTTACACAAGAAGTATCTACCTATTTGATTAAAACTTACCATTTTTAATGATAAGGAAATGGAGGCATGAAAGCCTCATTTCTTTTGTTGCAAATGTGGAAGTTGATATCGGGAGGCAATTGAGATCTCCTTTGGTTTTATCCCATACTCTTAATTTTAAAAGGTTTGGCATGAGGTTGGTGCATCGAATACCTTAATCTTTTGTCATTGATTGTTTAGAGCTCTAGCTTTAAGAAACCTAATTTGTTAGACCAAGATGGCTATGAGTGCTTTTGGAGTAGCTTCTCCTAAATTTTATGCTTATTTATTGAGATCATGTGACACATGCTCATTATGTGGGGGTCAAGCATCCCCATTGGTGTCTTTCTCAAGGAAGCTTTCAAAAACTCCATGTTATGTTATAGTTAGTTTATCTTTGAAGACCACATGAAAGGCATCTCAATCTATTTGGGCCTCTTCTAAGTCTTTTCCCAAGTGAATCGCCTTATTATTAATTTTAGTGATCATATCTTTATATTTTTTCATGAGAATAACCTTATTGATTACTTTTTAATTGAACAAAGACCCTTTGTATACTTATTTAATTAGATTTGACTGAAATAAAATACATTAATTCTAAACTAATAAATTGTTAGAAATGGTATAGTTGTATAATTCATATCATCCTCTATTTGAATTAATATCTAAATAATCATATCTTTTTAAATAGATGTCTAATTTAACTTCCTAATTGATTAATCTGTAATTTCCTGTTCTGACTTCTTCACATTAATGAGATGGTTGGATTTGACTGCAACATTGGTACTAGTGCATTACAAGTCAGTCCATATGAGATTGTTCTATTTCTTACCATAATAATAAAATGCCTGACATTATCAGAAGAAAGGAGTCTGAAAGCAAACACCAGAATGCTCAAATGTTCAAATAAAACATTCTCTACCAATATGATCGAATTTTTAATTTCTTTGAATGCTTCAAATCTGCAGGTGCAGGTGCAGGTGCCGTGGTGTAGTTGGTTATCACGTCAGTCTAACACACTGAAGGTCTCCAGTTCAAGTCTGGGCGGCGCCATTTTAGTTTTGATCAGAATAATGACTTTTTCAACTTCCCTTGAGAAAATTCTCTACGCTGCCAGATATGTATTGTAGGACGTTGAAGTCAAATCCATTCACTTGCAAACTCACATGTATTGTGTTGTTCTATCTCTCTATTTCTGAAATTTGTTCTTCAATTGAAGTGTGTTTTTCATTCTCTTATTGGGTTGAATCAAAATTAGAGCCTCTTCTTTTCAGAAATGAAATGATTCATTATTTGATGGTTACATACTAACTAAACCATTCTTTGTTTCTAATTTTGGTCACCATAGTTTATTTCTTAATTTTGTGTACCCTTTCATTCTTGATTCCTTCCCACCAAGATGGATGTTCAACATCATTTTGAATTCCTCTCAGTTTTGAGTAGTAAGAAGCAACATATTTTTTTGTTTATTCATTGACAACCAATCAAATAAGACTATCAATAACTTCATCTGGGTTATCATCAATCATCTATCTCACACCATGCGCTTTAATATAATACTAAAAAAATTCATACCCTTGATATAGTCAAATTCATTATCTATTGAGACAATACTTGAATTTCTAAAACTATTATATTCTAGCTCTCAAAATGTACCAATTACAAATGAGGTAGTATCATATCTTCAAATAACAATTAAAAAAATAGGTCATGCAGTATATTTCATGACATATACATAAACAATTGTGTAGGATCTAATCTAATATCACTTTACATGAAACAAACTCTAAAGATCAATAGTTTTCATTACACACAATACTCATCTTGTTCTTGAACAACCCTCTAAAGTACCTTGAGATTTGCAATTAGATGTAATATTGATCCACCACTTTCCTTTATAATTGATATCACAAATGGACTAAGTTTATAAGACCACCTTGGAGGGGGAAATGCTCTATTTCACACCATTGTTATGTCAGCTAATGTAAAAGAATATTCTTTGTACTCATGTCTAACTAGTTCAATTATCGGCCTTATCTTATAACAATTAGGCCATTAATTATTCTTTCCTCTTGTTTTACCTTGAGGCTATGTAATATTCATAAAATATCGTGGTTTTAGTATCCTTTTGTTGTTGGCTATTTGGTGGAATTGATTATGTGTTGCATTGATGTTTTGTCATTGATGTCAACACTACCTGTTTGGATGCTTTATCGGCACCCTTTTGGTCCTGGTAGGTTGAGTGATTTCTGGTTAACTTGGATCCGGTATGATCTGACAGGCTTCGATATAGTCTGGTGATGGAATTGGCTTGTTCATGATACTTATAATCATATTTGGTCAATTGATTTTGGTATGGTGATTGGATGCTATCCTTCTTGCTTAGAAGATTGGTTTCTGGTTCTGGCGACGGTTTCACCGGCACAGCTTTTGATGGAGATCTTTGGTGAATTGCATAAGTGGTGTTGGTGCAGCTTCTGATGGGGTTTCAGGATGTTGTTGGTGATCATATTCGAGACTTGGCGGATGGAGATCATTGCTAAAGCGTGTGGACCTATACTTGTTCCCAGTTGATCTAGGTTATGGACAGACTTTAATGTAATGTGTGGATAGGACCTATTGATGTATTTTTGGGATGTCTTATGTGTTGATATTACTTGTTTTGTCTAAGGCCGACATGGTTTGTAATTATGTAATTGGTTTATTGTTTGGTGGTCGGCCTAATTGTTTATGGTCGAGGGTTTTATATAAATAGATCTGTAAGATCTCATTGTAGATCATCATGGTTAATGTAAGAGGTCATGGTCAAGGAATGTAATGTGCGAATAATGTAATATCATTCAGGAAGAGGAGTTGGTCGATCATCGGAGATCGAATTGGGTTTATATAAGAGGATTTAGTCCTCCAGTATTGAGCTTAAGCGGAATTGTACTTAGGCATAGGAGATGCTATCTTTTGCAGTTCAACACTTCTCCAGATTGTAGTTTAGATTTCTTTGTAGTTAGTGAGGCTCCTTTTGTGATGAGTAGTGTGCTCTAGGTTGTTGGTCTACCTGCAAGTACATGCCCCTTCATTGTAATTCACATACTTACTATAGAAGTATTGTCTGACTATGGGTAGGCTTCCCATCGTGGTTTTTCCCTTTACCAGGTTTTCCACGTACAAATCTCGGTGTTGTGTAGATGGATTTTATTTTGTGATTATTGTTTATACTTAATTGGATTAACTGCTATTCCGGTATTAAAATTTTAATTGTTGAATGTTCTTGTAATCCGTGACAAGTGATTCACGCCCCCCCCCCTCTCATTTGTCTTCCGATTATCTAAACTGTCTAACAATTGTTATCAGAGCTTTGGTCCTCTCTGCAGAAAGCTTAACCGCTTGAGGAAGATCCTATGGCAACTAACAGGTCAAGTTCATCCAGTTCTTCTAAAGATATCTTTCGAAGGGATATTCTGAGGCTTGATAGAACAAATTACACAGTATGGAAGATTCAGATGGAGACTCGTATGAGATGTCTTGACAAGGAGATTTGGGAGATCACATAGAATGGTGTCACACCCTATAATCCGGGATCTGGCAATCCTCTTCTGGCTAGCCTAAACAAGGAGCTTGAGAATGATTGTAGAGCAAGAGAAGCCCTCTTGTGTACACTTTCTGATCAGCAAATAATGGGATTAACAAACAAATCATCTGGAAAGGCTATATGGGATAAGTTGGAGACTCTTAATGAAGGTGACCCTACAATGAAGATTGCTAAACTTGATGGTTACCAGGTGAGATATGAAAACCTGAAAAATGGAAGAAGATGAAAGGATTACTGCATTCATGGAAAGAGTAAATTATATTGTTATGGGAATTCAATGTTGTGGTGGAATTTTGAGCGAAGATGAAATTGCTTCTAAAGTCCAGAGAGCCCTACCTCTAGCTTACAAAATGAAGGCTACTACTATTAATGAGTTGAGAACAATGGCTAATACATCTGTCAACAGAGATACTTTGGTTGCGAAACTATTTGCTTTTGACCTTGAGGAATTTGGACCTTCTGGAGTTGTGAAGATTGAACCTTCTTTTCATGCATCTAAATCTACAATTGGTAAGCAAGACTGGAAAGATTTATATGCAAAGGAGTTAGAAGATATGAAGAGAGATGATGATGAGTTTGAGCAACTTGAAGCACTATTTGCTAGAAGAGTACTGAAAAGACCGGTAGGAAGTAAGTATGAAGGAAAAACACCTTTTAAATGTTTTGCATGTAATAAGATTGCTCATTTTGCATCTAGATGTCCTAAAAGGAATTCAAGATTTGAAGAAAAAGTCAAAAGATCATTTAAGCCTAACCCTGGATATCAAAACAAATATAAGTACAAGAAAAATAGAGACAAATCATACTACATAGCGGATGAGGAAGGCATTACTGATTCAGATGATGAACTAACAGAAGACTCGGGTAGTGGATCCGGCAATGGAAAGGAATGGGTGCTCCTGGATATCAAGGAAGATGATCCGGCACTGGAAGAGAATGTACTTGAAGAGAAGACACTTTTTGCTAAAATTGAAGACAAGGATGAATGGGTAATTGACAGTGGTTGTTCACATCATATGACTGGAGATAAAGGGAAGTTTCTATTTTTGCAAGAATTTGATGGTGGACTAGTTAGATTTGGAGATGACAAAGCATGTATGATCAAAGGAAAATAAACTATATCATTGGATGGTAAGAACAATACTGACAATGTTTTTTATGTTGAAGGTTTGAAGCATAATCTTTTGAGTATAGGACAATTGGTAGATAAGGGATTTCAATTACAGTTCAAGGATGGAAAATGAAAAATCATTAATAGATTTGGCTTGGAAATTGCAACCGGTACACAGACAAAAGGTAATATATTTCATTTGAACTCTAGTGAGAATACATGTTTGATTACACAGATTGATGAGAGTTGGCTATGGCATAAAAGGTTGTGTCATGTGAATTTTGATTGCATTGTGAAGATCAGTTTAACTAAGGCAGTTAGGGATATACCTAAGATTATGAAGCCCTATAATCCGATATATAAAGAATTTCAAATGGGTAAACATGTTAGAACCTCTTTTAGGAGTATACAAGATAAATCAAATGATGTTCTTGATCTTATTCATACTCATTTGTGTGGCCCTGGTAGAGTTAAAAGTTTTCATGGTGATAGATACTTCATGCTAATCATTGATGATTATTCTAGAATGATGTGGGTTACTTTTTTGAGAGAAAAATGTTAAGCATTTGAAAAGTTTAAAATATTTAAGGCTAAAGTGGAAACAAAGATAGGATTGAAGATTAAATCTTTGAGATCAAATCATGGTGGATAATTCACATCCAATGAGTTTAATAACTTTTGTGACAAGCATGGTATAAGAAGACAATATTTTTGCTCCCTAGACACCTCAGCATAATGGAGTTGTGGAAAGGAAGAACAAAACTATCTTGGATGTTGCTAGAACAATGATGATGGAAGCTAATCTACCTCATATCTACTGGAGAGAAACAGTGAGTACAATGTTTTATAAATTCAACAGACTATGTATCAAAGGGGAAACCGGTAAGATACCTTATGAATTATGGTTTGGGAATACACCTATAGTTAAGTATTTCAGAATTTTTGGTAGTAAATGTTATATCAGGAGAGATGATACTATTGGGAAATTTGATCCTAGATGTCATGAAGGCATATTTCTTGGTTATTCTAATGAAAGCAAAGCATATAGATGTTATAACAAGAGATTGCAGAGAATTTTGGAGAGTGCTAATGTCAAAGTAGATGAGCTGAACATAAGTCAAATCAGAGTTTATGAGAAGGAACTGACAGTGGAAATGATTATATCTAAATCGGTAGCACCTTTATCGGAACAGAGAGTTGAACCAGTTACTCTGGAAACATCAAAGAATTCTACAGTAACTGAAGAACGGGGAAGAGGAACAGAAAGTTAGAAGACTCCTGGGTATGTGAGATTGAATCATTCTAAAGATCAAATCATTGGGGATAAGAGCAATGGAATGATGACAAGAAGAAGACTGGCAACTAATGAGGTATGTTTAATTTCACAAGTTGAACCAGTATTAGTAATTGAAGCATGTAAATATGAACATTGGTTGAAACCTATGGATGAAGAATTAGATCAAATTGAGAAAAATAACACATGGACTTTGATTCCCCAACCTAAAAATAAAAATGTTATTGGAACTAAATGGGTTTTTAGGAATAAATTGAATGAGGATGGTCAAGTTATAAGGAATAAGGCTAGATTGGTTTGTAAAGGATATTATCAGACGGAAGGAATTGATTATGCAGAGACTTTTACACCTGTAGCTAGGATTGAAGTTGTAAGATTATTTCTTGCGTATGATGCTTCTAAAAACTACAAGGTTTATCAGATGGATGTTAAATGTGCATTTTTGAATGGGGATCTTGATGAGGAAGTTTATATTGAGCAACCTGATGGTTTTTTAGTATCAGATGATACAGATATGGTTTGCAGGTTAAGGAAAGCTTTATATGGATTGAAACAAGCACCTAGAGCTTGGTATGCAAGGTTGGATAAATATCTTTTGAAGCTTGGTTTTACTAAAGACAATGCTGACAGTAATTTATATTATAAAATCACTAATGATGATATACTAATTGTTGAAGTATTTGTTGATGACATTATTTTTGGAGGTGAAGATAAGTCATGCATAGAATTTTATAAGGATATGGAGAAAGAATTTGAGATGTCTATGATTGGTGAGATGGAATTTTTCTTAGGTTTGCAGATTACTCAAACTGGCAAAGGCATTTTCATCTGTCAAACTAAATATGCTAAGGAATTATTGAAGAAATTTGGTATGAGAGATTCTAAACCAGTAAGAACTCCTATGGTTACAAGTGAGAAATTGACAAGAAAAAATGTTTCTGTACCGGTAAATCCTACAAGATACAAGTCTATGATTGGAGGTCTACTTTATTTGACTCAAACTAGGCCTGTCATTATGAATGATGTTTGTATTGTTTCAATATTTAAGAGTGATCCTAGAGAAAATCATGAGATGGTGGTGAAAATGATTTTTAGATACTTACAAGGTACATCAAAATATGGTTTGTGGTACCCTAAGGATGATAAATTTACTTTATGTGCATATACAAATGTTGATTGGGTTGGAGATGTTGATGACTGGAAAAGTACTTCCGGTGGAGCTTTCTTTCTTGGAAAGAAGTTGGTTTCATGGATCAGCAAGAAACGGTTGTGTACTTCTCTATCTACTACTGAAGTTGAGTATGTTGTTGTTGCTACTAATTGTACACAAGTGTTATGGATGAAGCAAATGTTGAAGAATATAACTTAGGTGGATTGTGATGCACCGGTAGTTATTCACTATCATAACTTTGTTGCTATTGATATATCAAAGAATCTGGCATTTCATTCTAAAACAAAGCACATATCTATCAAGTATAAGTTTTTGAAGGAGAAGGTGGAAGCAAATGAAGTTAGACTGGTTTATGTGAACACTAAAGAGTAGATTGCAGATATTTTCACTAAACTTTTATCCAAGGAATCATTTGAGTACCTGAGAGACAGATTGGGAGTTTTTGTCCCTTTGGTAGAGACTTGATTGATGAGGTTTGGCATCAGTCCGGCATGCACTATCTGAGATACTATTCATTTTGGCATTGATGTGGGATGCTACTGCTCAGGGGGAGTAGTCAGCTTTGAGATTCAGAGGCTTATGTTTTTGCTTTGATATTTCTATCAGATTTCTGGCATTGATGTCAAAGGGGGAGAGTGATGTGAAAAAGATAAAGAAAGAAAAAGAAAATGTCAAAGGGGGAGAGATATGAAAAGTAAAAGGTAGAGTTATTCAGAGCTATATGCGGGTGATTGTTGACTGTCTTCCACAGGGGGAGACTTGTTTGGCATTTCTTGGTACTTAGATATTTTTTAAATCTAGTGTTGCCATCAATGCCGAAGGGGGAGATTGTTGGCCATTTGGTGGAATTTATTATGTGTTGCATTGATGTTTTGTCATTGATGTCAATACTAGCTATTTGGATGCTTTACCGACACCCTTTTGGTCCCCATAGGTTGAATGGTTTCTGGTTAACTTGGATCCGACAAGCTCTGGTATAGTCTGGTGATGGAATTGGCTTGTTCATGATACTTATAATCATATTTGGTCAGTTGATTTTGGTATGGTGATTGGATGCTATCCTGCTTTCTTAGAAGATTGGTTTCTGGTTCCGGCGACAGTTTCACCGGCACAACTTTTGATGGAGATGTTTGATGAATTGCATAAGTGGTGTTGGTGCAGCTTCTGATGGAGTTTCAGGATGTTGTTGGTGATCATATTCGAGACTTGGCGGATAGAGATCATTGCTGAAGCGTGTGGACCTATACGTGTTCCCAGTTGATCTAGGTTATGGACCGACTTTAATGTAACGTGTGGATACGACCTATTGATGTATTTTTGGGATGTCTTATGTGTTGATATCACTTGTTTGGTCTAAGGCCGACATGGTTTGTAATTATGTAATCGGTTTATTGTCTGGTGGTCGGCTTGATTGTTTATGGTCGAGAGTTTTATATAAATAGATCTGTAAGATCTCATTATAGATCATCATGGTTAATGTAAGAGGTCATGGTCAAGGAATGTAATGTGCGAATAATGTAATATCATTCAGGAAGAGGAGCTGGTTGATCATCGAAGATCGAATTGGGTTTATATAAGAGGATTTAGTCCTCCGGTATTGAGCTTAAGCGGAACTGTACTTAGGCATGGGAGATGCTATCTTTTGCAATTCAACACTTCTCCAGATTGTAGTCTGGATTTCTATGTAGTCAGTGAGGCTCCTTTTGTGATGAGCAGTGTGCTCTAGGTTGTTGGTCTACCTGCAAGTGTAGGCCCTTTCATTGTAATTCACATACTTACTACAAAAGTATTATCTGACTATGGGTAGGCTTCCCACCATGGTTTTTCCCTTTATCGGGTTTTCCACGTACAAATCTTGGTGTTGTGTGGATGTCTTTTATTTTGTGATTATTGTTTATACTTAATTGGATTAACTAATATTCCAGTATTAATGTTTTGGGTTCCGTTATTAATTTTTTAATTGTTGAATGTTCCTGTAATATGTGCAAACTGATTCACCCCCCCCTCTCAGTTGTTTTCCGATTATCTGAATTGTCTAACATTTGTTAGGTAGTTTATTTATGCTAACTCAAACCAAGTATTAATCTTATGGTTATTATTATGTCCATGCATTAGTGTTTGTGATTAAGGGCCTGCTTGCTTATTATGGTGCCTTCTTGAATATTGTGTGTGTTGATTTATTAATCATTTGTGCAAGGTATTTGTGAGGTTAATTATGTTTGGAACTCGTGATAGCTCCATCTACTATTCTTGAAGTGGCTCCTCTTGCATATTGTCCACCTTCCCAAATCAATGATGAGCAAGATTGGGAGGTAGATGACTTGCTTGATTAGCTTCATTTGTGCCATAGATTCTCTCTCTCTCTCTCTCTCTCTCTCTCTCTCTCTCTTGCTTGTTTGTGATCTTCTATTTGTTGTCCCTAGTGTTGTCTACTTCAAGACGATGCAAAGTGTTGAGATCTCTTTTGGTCTCTCCCATGTTGACTCAAAAGACACATGTGCCCTTCTTCCATGGTGGTTTTGATTTCTTTGGGGGATGAGGACAATTCTATGCAAATATATATACATGATATATAATATTTATCATAAAAAAGCATACTGACCCCAGAGGTAAGCGAAACCTCCACATGTTTTATGTCTTGTGATCATTATCCTTTGATTTGCCCTTTCTTGGGGGCATATTATTGTGATAATGCACTTGTAATTTTGCGTGTATCCTACCTTAAAGCAATTGCTCCCAATGAGGCATACACAATCACTTTAACGTGGGGGCATACACTCCGCTCAATGATCTCTCTCTCTCTCTTGCATATCTCGATACTTAGCAAACTTAGTGTTTTTCTTTGTAATTTTGGTATTTCTTTTCATGACTCATAGTAAGATAACCTTACTAGTTTGTAGTCATGCTTCTCTCTTTCTCTTTCTTTTATGATGTCCCTTTTATCTTGTCATCGAAGTTGTAAGATCCTAAAGTCCATTGGGGGCTTGGTGTATCTTGCCTTCTTGGTGACTTGGTGAAAGTTTTCAATGTGAAACCTTGTACTTTACCAAGAGTATGATTGACTGCATACTCCCGCTAAAGTAGGGGCTAAATGTAGCATCCTAAAATTGCACCTATGTACAATTTTGACTGCATTTGGGTCCCTACCTTAGCGTTTGCGCCCCTAGGCCTAACTGGGACCTGATTCTCCTCATATCACTCAAGTATGACTGCATTTTTTACTTTTGCATCAACATGGCATCTTGCCCTAGCCCTAAATTGGTGTAAGACTAGAGTGCCACACTTTGGTCCTCCCTTATTGGGCCCCTTTTCAAACCCATTTTTCTATTTCAACTTTGTGTGGGAATCCCAAGTCCATGTTGGCTCATGTCGTAAAATTAGCCAAGTTTTTTTGCGGGCAAGTATAAAAGGAGACTTTCCCATCTCATTTGGATAATCCAAACACACAATACACAAGCAATCATACATTATACACGCATGAGATCAAACATTCAAGAATTAAGAAATCAGTCTTCCTTTAAGCCTTGGAGTAGCAACAAAGTCAATATTCAAGCATTGAAGAGGAGATTTACATCATATTCTTTCAAAGATTTCATGAAACCCTAATCTCGTGTGGAGACAAACAAAGCTTCACAAAGAGTTATATCATTTGCTTTCCAGTCATTATTTAGCATCTCCCTCAAAAGGAGAATCTTCATTTACAACAATTCAATTATTTGTTATCTCTATTTCATGGTTAATTCCAAAACTGGGGTTTGACTTAGGCAAGCCCCTATTCCCAACCTATTTCCCTTTCTTTTTGTGTGCAGGAAACAAGTACGGAGTTGCAATCTTCAAAATCGACATTATTTGCAGAGACGAATCAACCCCTTTTTGTGTGTGAAATGTTAGGAGGACCAGGGTGAATTTCGCTCTAATCCTGGCATTTTTAGATATTTTTTGGGGATTAGATCAAAATCTTCTTATATTCCTCAGATCCAAGTGCATTTCTCAATCCGACATCTATAGCTTGTTGTTTTTTATGAGAGAAGTTTATGGTCCTATTTTCTAAGGATTTATTATGATGTCCATGATGATACTTTAGATTTTGATATTGTGATGACACTATTTATTGTGCTATTCCCTTAGAAACTATTATCTTTTGGGATTAAGTTTGACCTTGAAACAATTCATGATATTAATACATATGCTAGGTAATTATCTATTGAATGCGCATGTGTTGAAAAGGATGTTGTTTTTCAGATGATTTGGGAAATGTGGATTGTTTGTATGTGCTAACGTGTTTTGCATATCTGTACCAAGAAAGTGGTGTTATAAAGAAACTTGCAACAAGGAGCAGTACTCTTACTAGCTCTCCAGTTATTGAAGAGGTCAAGAAGTGATCAACGTAGTGGAGCTTTCTCTACGTAATGTTGCAACTACCTTCTTTAATAATTATGTACAATCAGTGAGTCTATTTAGCGACATGTTGTGCTATATCTCTATTGTGGGATCCCTATTTGACTTGGCTAAGTGCATGCATGATCTTTCGTTTCCTCTTTTCATGCTTTCAATAAATGGTGCCCTCCTTATGTTGTGGAGCTGGTCGACCAGTTAGTTAGGATTAGTTAGTAGATTTTCTTTCTATAAATAATGCTCAAATGATCTCTTAAAAGGGATTGCTCTTTGATGTTGCAAGTTTACTTTTAGCTCTGAAATATAGTTTAAAAACATGTCGTCGTATTCTGTGTACTTCTATTTTGATAAATAAGATGATATTATGAGTTTCCAGCACTTGTGTTAATCTTGGAAGTCTCACTCAAGGGGGCCCACTTGGTGAGAACTTTGTTCAGTTAGTTTAGCAGTTCTTTTTCATTCAATAATTAGTACCATTCTAGGAGTGGATTGTTTCTGCAGCTGCAAAACTCCGCTTTGTGCTTGTTCCAGCAGCCAAAGTGAGTAGAGTAGTTTTCTGCCTATTTGTCTAGAATTTTATTTATGTATCTTGTGTTAGTTTAATATTCACGCGTTCAAGTTAGTTATAAACTTAAGTTCAATTTCCTTTATTAATTATTTGCAGTATTTCAATACCAATGGTGTTCTTTGCTTAAGTTATGATGCCCGTAATTGAGTCTTGCTGCACATACTGTGATGACCCATTTCAAGTTCATGCCCCTAGGTTGATAAGCTAAATGAAAATTCATAATGAGTCTGATAGCTGCTTAGTAAAGATGTGTAATCTCTGAGTCATAGCGTTAAGGGGTTAGTTATTGAACCATTAGAGGAGGCCACCATTTTTGGCACAGTTGTCGGGGATGGTGTCAAACTAAGAAGTTCTTTAGGGTCATTTTAAGTTTATTCCTATTAAAATAATTTTGAAAGTTGCACTTAGAATATTCTTTCACAAATTTAGTGTGTGGAATTGCCTGATACTGAGTTGATCCTATATGCATAGAAGAAGAGATGCTTTTGGGAGATTTCTTCCTAATGATCCTTACCTTGATAATCATTTTGAGGAAGCCCATAGTCAGCGCGCAAAGAAGAAGACCAAGAGATAAATCCTTTGGCTGATATATTTGCCAACTTTAATAATCTATAAGATCTAGTTGACCAAGAACCTTTTGATAACCCATTTGTCTTGATAATTCATCAAGCAAGAATGGTTGTTGCTGCACAAAATCAGCCTAACCAACACACTTTTTAATTCCCCATCACTAACCACCATGATAATAATAATCTAAAGAATATCCCTGCTTCAGTCCTCCCTAAGTTTTATGGCCTTGTAAAAGATGACCCAGATACCTTTCTATTTGAATTTGACATCCTTTGTAGAAGCTATGACTACACCACTGATGCTCATAGGCTTAAGGTGTTCCCTGCTACTTTGATGGAAGGAGCCTTAAAATGGCTTATGAGTTTGGGGAGAGATGTTGTTGGTAGTTGGGAAGAAATGCAAACAAAATTTCTTAAGTATAAGGAATATTGTAGAAGTGGTAATATGAGGGGACATGACATCTTTAGAATGCAGCAAAGCGAAGATAAAAATTTGGAGGATTACATTTCAAGGTTCTTGTTTTTCTTGAAGAAAAATTCAAACCAAACTCTTAATGAAGAATCTCAAAAGTTTCTCTTCCTCAGAGGAATCAATGATATTTGTACTGACACCTTTCATCTAATAGGAGGAGGAGACATTACTCAAGTTCCTTGGGCCGACATTACGAAGATATGCTAGAACTAATCCCGAGTGACTGTCAAGAAAGGGAGAGGCTACCAAATGGGAAGATCATCCGCTAATGGGGTATCAAGGATGCATATTACTAATCTGCTTTCAAATTTTAACCTAGATATCATAAATGATATGGCCACTCAGCTGGATACCCTGAAAGCAAGAAAGAAACACGAGGAGGCAGAAGCAATGTTGGTAGAATATTGCTCTCATTGCAAGCAGAAGAAGAAGGATTTCAATTCCACCTGAGTTCAAGATGATTAAGGGAGATCAAGGACAAGTCTTCTATGTGGCACAAAGAAGACTATGGGCTCCAAGACAAGGTACGCCACCTGATCCATTATCTTTTAGTGGACCTTATATGAATTCTAATGCATCTAATAAACAATGGCAGCACCAATATCCGTCCAATTTTGGGGGGTATCCACCATAGTCTTGGAATAACCCTCAGAACATTTGGCCTAATTACCAAAATGCTCCACCTCAATGTCAACCTTCTCAGGGGAATTGGCAGCAGTCCCAAGAAAATTGGCAACAAACACCCCAGTGGAGAGGTGGACAACAATGGCGAACTAGACAACTGGTTACATGAATCCACAACCTCAACAACAAGCTATCATCTCCCCTCATAATCCTAATGCTAGTACACCCAGACCTACTTAGTTGCCAGCTCAACCCACATCTAATCCAAATAATAAACCACAACAGCAGTAGGTCTATTCTACTAATCCAAATTTATATCCTACATATGTTGTGAGTTTAAGTGATATTCACCTACGTTCAGGAACTACCCTGCCTACTCCTTCCACTCCTCTCATAACTGAGATACCTGAGGAGGAAGAGGAGCATCCAAATTTGGCTGAGACACTTGCTTAGCTAGAACAATTTAAGGATCCTAAACGAGCTTGCCTATCTAATCCAAAAACTCCATTTTCTCAAAGGTTGGAAATTGTCAAGAAAAAGGAAGAAACCAACTTTGACATTTTGGATCAATTGAAACACATATGTGTCAAGATACCCTTGTTCTAGGCCATTAAGGATGTCCCAATCTATGGGAAAGAAATAAAAGAGGCATGTCTCAAAAAGACAAGACGAAAGGCAAAAGATCCCACTATTGCTCATGCGGTAGGCCAATTGGCATACATCATGCTTGGGAAAGTAACTATCCCCAAGTATGTTGATCCAGGTAGCTCTGTAGTGGCAGTCATAATCAATGGTATGAAAATAAAGAATGCTTTAGTAGACTTAGGTGCAGAAATTAATGTGATGGCTAAGGAGATCTTGCAACAACTAAATATTATCAATCAAAGGCCTACTGCTACTCCTGCATCTTGCTGATAGTTCCACTGTCAAACATGATGGTATAGTTGAAGATATAATGGTTATTCTAGATTCATAGGAGTATCTAACGGATTTTATGATACTCTCCCCTAAAGCCACACTAGGAGGATATCCTATCATCTTGGGAAGGCCATGGTTGGCCACAACATATGCTTATATAGGATGTCATTTGGGAGATATGACCATCTCTGATGGTAGAAATACTAAAAAGTTGCTTCTCTACCCACCTGCCTAACCAACCCAAGATATAAACAATCCTATATGGCCAAATGTTGGAGAGGAAGCTGAAGATATTAATTCAATACCTAAGCTCATGATGATAGACAGGAGCCCTTTCTTGCAACAATATGAGGAAGATGAAATTTTGTTCCAGATAATTCAGAACCATTATGAGGCTCATACAGAACTATCTCATCACACATTTAGTTCAGAAAGCCCTTTGCCAATGCTTGTTATCAATGCTCCAGCTGCATAAATGGATATTTTACCCACTTTGTTACCTAGAGCATTGAAAATGTCAAATGTGAGTGAGACAGACATGATAGAATTGACTTCACAAATATTAGTTGCAAAAGGAAAATATCTAAACATCAATAATCAACTTAACCAGGAGAAACATTTGTCCTTGACAAACCTGTTAAAAATGCATAAGCAGGCATTTTCTTGGAGTTACCATTGTGATGCTAAAAATGTGTGTCAATGGAAACAAGCATACACATAGATGAGACAATAAAACATAAGTAGGAACCAAATACAAAAGCTAAATTAAAGATGCAAACCCATAGCCTCCTTTCAAATGTCTCATCTTCCTCTATTCTTGATGACCTTGAAGGTTGTAGAATTGTTGGCTCTCAGCAGAGCAATGACATCCCATAGTGACAAATCAAGAGTTGAGTAGCTACTTAATCATGATTGATTGTGCAATTGATATGAGATGCATTATGATTGAAGTGTGATTTAGCTAGAATGATCTATTCAAGCTACATAATTGATAAAATGCAACTAGATTAATATGAAAATAAACTATGATTAATCTAATTAATAATTATTGCTAGATGATCAAGATGTAAAATTCCTATAGTAAGTATGCAAAAACTATGAATGCAAGGGATTTTTTTGCTCCAAAATGAGGGGTATTTATAGGATTTCCAAGGCCAAAGCTGAGCTAGCAGGAATCGATAGTCTAGATTCAATCTGAGGATATCAACGACCAAGATTGAGGAAGTTGGAAAAGAGGTTGGAGGAAGGGACACATGTCATCTCTGTGGTCACAAGTGTCAAGGAATCTTTCTCACGAGAGGGCAAGTGTCCAAGGGAAAAGACATGTGGCAAAAGTACCATGTGTCTCAAGGAGGGATATCCAACCCACAGGAGGTTAGAATAAAAGAGGTTAGGTTATGCAAGATAGGATAGGGTTAGTTAAACCTAGGATTAAATAGAATGGGTTAGGTTAGGGGGTGGTTAGAAGTTAAGAGCCACGTGCTCATTTGAATTTAAAAATTCAAATAATTAAGAAAAATGGATAATTAATTTCAACAAACTTGGATTTGTTAAATTTAATTATGGGACTAGAAGAATGTATTTCAATGGGGGAAGGATTTATTAATTTAGATTAATTAGTCAAAGGGGATTATTAAAATGAACTATACAAATAAATTTACAAGTAGATGAATAGGGAAATTAATCAAATTACTCGCGAATTCAATTAATTCAAAAGAGGGATTAATTAAATAAATATGTATTTAATCAATTATCTTCAGACTACTTTTAGGTGTATACATTTTGCTCCTCTTTGAAATCATGTGTGATGATGCATTGGTTCAAAGAAAACTCGATTGATTATATTGGTGATACGATATGATAGGACGCGGATTTGATCTTGATTTCAATGCAGATTTGATTCGTAATGATGCAGATTTGATTTGATATGATGCGGATTTGATTCGAGATGACAAATCTCGATATGATGCCCTAGACGCTGACTGATAGATTATGATGCAAGGATGACCCCTCGGGAGATGAATTGGATAATTTTTTGATTTTTTTAAATTTTTTGCGATTTTTTTAATTTTTTTGATATTTTATACATTTTCATGATTTTTAGATTTTTAATGATTTTATGATTTTTAAATATTTTGAAAGTTGATCCTATTCATTTCCCGATAAGAATTTTGAAAATGTTGTCCTGCCAGGTTGATTAGTTGGTTTGATGATTCAAAATAAGTGGAATAAAAATCCTACTTAAATGCCCCACTTTGAGTTTAAAAAGTGAAATTCTTTTTTACCACTCCTCATTTGTGCATTTGGTCTTGTTGAAAAGTTGCTCTAGAGAAGAAAATGATGATAACGTACCAACAACATAGATTCGAGCGAGTTCGGCATCACGAGCATCCTCTGGCCTGTGGTCCACCAGTACGTACCCCGAGAAAACCCTCTTTCGTTACTTGTTTAGTTGATTTTTGAAAAATTTAGCCAGTTTTAGAAAAAAATCAACTTTAGTGTTCTCCAGTCTCGGGAGTGCTTCCCGAAGACGTGGATGTTGATACCCCACCTTAGCGAGGTAGAGTGAGACCACATTGATAGGTGTGGCTTATCTTCCCTTCTTGATATGCCCCAACACTTGATTAATCGGGGTCTTCTGACTGCATTGGTTGAGCGTTGGAAGAGCGAGCACAACACCTTCCACCTATCGACCGATGAGATGACTATTACACCTGAGGATGTATATTGGATACTGTGCATCCCAGTGATGGGAGAGTTGGTTTATTATGATCTCAGCGAGCAAGGTGGTACAAATACACTTCGTAGAGTTTTTGATGATGATGAGGTTGGCGGATATAACATCGCATGGCAGGAGATGTTAGATCTAGGTTATGCCACATTACCTACTATGCTTATCAGATTCGTCGGGGGTTTCCATTGTCCTAATCATAGGTCAAAAGGATTATCCATTGGATGGGGTCGTCTCCTTGAGCAATTGGTTACATGAGGGACTTGATTCGCGTCAGGATCGTGCATGTTGGCCCACCTATATTATGATTTGCACTGAGTAGTGTATCAGAGATCAACCACATTATCAACACGGGTTACAGTTATCCAGATATGGGTTTGGGAGCATTTTCTCATCACACAACCATTGGCAGACAAAGAGAGACCTATAGGTAGGCCTTACACTTAAGGATATACAAGTATTATTGTCCAGCGAAAGCTGGGCAAAGTGGAGTATTGGCGACAAGCACTAGATGACCTAGATATAGTGATATGGAGACCCTATAGAGATTTTGAGGTCTGGCCAGAGGATGCAGTTGAGATGCCTTATGTATTTCTTGACTCGGTATCTGATTGGATCTACACCCTATGTTATTGAGTGATTCCTTTGCATGAGGGTGTTAACACAATATGGCAGGATACAGGGGATTCCTCAGGGTACAACTCACTATGCGTGCAGAAGACTTGATGTGTCTACTTTGGGACCCACTATTTTGTATGAGAAGGCATGTGCAAAGTACCTATCATTGGGGTCCTAGGATTGGGGCTATTTTACAGGTGTCATAGATAGCGGGATGATTGGCGAGTATGATGCATATTTTACTACACATAGGTTTCCTAGATTGACTTGTCCTGATGAGCCAGAGCCATCATTCGATGAGGATGATGAGAGGCCATGACGCAGAGCTCCTAGATGATTGAGGGATGGTGGGGGGAGAGGAGGTGGGGGTGGAGATGATGGCGGAGATGGAGGGGATGGAAGAGGTAGATATGGAGGAGATGCAGGAGATTATGGTGGTGGAGATGGAGATGGAGGAGATGATGATGGGGAGATGGCAGAGTGGTGGCAGTGGTATTAACAGGCATGCCAGGAGCCAAGAATTATACATCTACTATAGAGTTACCTATGGATTGGGTGACTCGGGTGGTCAGACGAAGGAGATCAGGTCTAGTGGACCAAGGGCAGCAGGTTCCAGAGTAGGAGGTTTCCCAGTTTGAGCAGGTATAGACAGGACTACCACATGTTGAGCAGCCACAAGCAAAGGCACCATGGTGGATTCTCATTAGGATATTGTCGCATCAGCAGTAGACTTAGATTTGTGACCTACAGGGTCAGGTTCAGTAGCTAGAGGATCGGTTGGCAAAGAGAGACTCTTAGATAGCCCAACTAGAGGTCTAGATGGCACAGATACAGGTACAAGTATAGGCACAGGCACAAATGACCTAGGTACAGACACATGCACATGCACAAACTACCCAGGTAGAGGCTCAAAATGGACTCTCTCATGACAGAGAGAGATGCAACTAGGGATAGCTGTCGGCAAATTGTGGCATAGTTACAAATGTCAGGAGAGTAGTTCAGGAAAGGTTGCCCTGAAGATGATGCGCTAAGCGATCCAGGAGGCTGAGTATTATAGGACCTTACACTACACTGTTGTTCCTGCTGATCAGAGGGCTCCGGGATTTTCACAAATGAGCAGGAGATCGGGACATAGCCAATCTGAGAGTCAAGGAGTGACAACAAAACTTCAGAGAGATCCCCCAGGTGGGGATCCAGGTATAGGGGCATCAGCTAGTGTTACCAGACCTGTCGCATCAGGATAGAGTTTCACTCCACGTCCTAGTGGTCACATTGATATAGGACATTGATCCATTGATGTATACACCTTTTGGTGATGAGATATCAAGGATTCTTGTGATGTATATTTATGATGTATCTCAGATATTTTTGTGATATAATTGTACCTTGGACATTGATCTTTTTGATGATATGATATGCAATCGATTATATTTGTTCTATATGACCTATGAGATAGATGTATTTTACTTGCTATATGATTATGCTATGCAACTACTTTCATGATGTATGCCTTACTTTCTATATGGCTATAGACTCTAGATGATGGATATGTGCTTTCTATATGATAATGTAGTATTTACCAAATGGATGTATTTATGTACTATGTGATGCACATGCAATGATTTCTATGATGCTTTTATGATTATGTCTATGCATATGGATATGCGATAGATGCAATGCAATGCAATGATGATGCCACTTTACATGATTGATATTTATGTCATGAATGATCGATTTTAAATGAATGATTGAATGATCTATATGAATGATGTCTTATTATGCAATGCTTATATGTGATGAAATGAACTGACTTATCATGCAGGATGGATGAATTGATTATTTTTGTTAATGTCCAATGTACTCAATCACTTCATAAGAAAGATAACACCATGTCTTTTGGCATTGGAAAATATGAGCTCTTGTGATCCCATGTAAAATGAAATGTAATGTCGTGATCGGACCAGTCATTTGGTCATTGCTTTTTATCATCATTGAGCCTTTAAAATGTGGGAAGTGAGTGCAAACATCAATGGTATAATTGAACAATGATGACCCGAGCACTATTTTCTTGGGTTTTGATATTGCAAGTTAGCACAAGCATCGAGGTATAATTGAACCAAGATGACCTGAGTGTTGCTTGCGTAAAACAGACAGTATTAACCATTCCTATGAAAATACGAAATATCCTCGATGATACTTTGATGATCATGTCCTGAGACAAACTTTCACATATTAACGATTAATCTATAGACAGTAGACAAGAAAATATCATGTTCTTTCCTTGTTCCTCTAGTCAAAGAAATCCTTGAGTCACTCAGGAATTATGATAGCCAAAATCAAGCTATAAAAGTTGAACCATTGTTGATAAAGTGTTACCACCATTAGTCAAGAGATATCATCCATTGATATGTGTTTTCTATGTTTTTAGTTTGATACTTGATGTTTGATAATTTGATCTTGTGTTCAACGTTGGATGTGTCTCAGTTCTCGCTTGACAAGTGTTGCCTAACTGTTGTTTTACTTGTTTGATTAAGCTCAACAAAAATTTGTCCCTAGCTAGGTTGAGGATTTTACCCCCAGTCTAGAAATAAACTTTATTATGGATGTACAACGATGATCCAAACCATGGTGAGAAATCACTTGCGAGACCTACATATGGACAAAAGGCTTTATTATGGATATGAATAGTGCTGATGAAAATGAATGCAAGTGGAAGGATGCATGAAATAATAGATGGAAGAGCTAGCTGACAAGTAGCGCCTGTTTCCAGGTTTTCACTACTTATTTTTATTTCACTTTTTCGTGATTTTTTTTTTTGTGCTTTTTCACTGTTTTTGAATTTTCTGCCTTTTCACCATTTTTGAATTTTCTACTTTTAGACATAAATTTTTTTCAGATGCATGTTATTGATGGGTTCCTCGAGCTTATCCCCATCTAGCATTGATATCTAACACACTCCTAACCCAACCAGTTTGGTTCAAACATCCCTTTCTTTTCTCGATCTAACGGGTTGCGTGGATTTTCCTTTAGCACTAGTTCTCAAACTTGAAATGCTCTTGGTTTGACCTTGCGATTATAGTTGCGACACATTCTTTGCTGATACACCTTCATATGATCAAAGGCATTTTGGCGTCGTTCATGGATCAATTCTAGCTCTTGCAGTCTAGATACCCGTTGTTCTTCATCTAGGATGAGGCCTTTTAATGATACGTAGAGAAGGTATCTCTACTTCTATTGGCAGTATTTCTTTTGATCCATAGACAAGAGAGAAAAGTGTTGCTCATGTGGGTGTGTGGATACTGGTATGGTAGGCCCATAGAGAAGGGTTCAATTGAATATGCCAATCTCTACTAGCATCATTCACTGTCTTTTTTAGGATCTTCAAAATTGTTTTGTTTGATGCTTTTGCTTGTCCATTCCCTTGTGGATAATAGGGTGTAGAGAATCTATGTTGGATTTGAAATTTCTCACAAAGCTCTTGTACATCCTAGTCCTTGAATGATTGCCCATTATCAATGATAATGGACATGGGTATGTTGTAGCGACATATGATGTAGTTCAAGATAAATGCAGCAATTTGTTTTCCTGTGATATTTGTGAGAGGTACTGCCTCAATCCATTTTGCAAAATATTTTGTACCTACGAGGATGAAGGAGGATTTATCTTTCGTACTAGATCAAGACCCCATTGGCAGAAAGGCCAAGATGTTGCCAAAGCATGAAGCTCTTGTGATAGTGTATGAATTAAATTGTCATGGATCTGACATTGTTTGCATGTTTTAGCTATCTGAAAAGAATATCATTCCATAGTTGGCCAATAATAGCCCAAGAGTATGAGTTTTTTTTGAAAGGGTAAGATCACTTGAATGAGTGCCACAAATATCGTTATGGACTTCATTTAAGGATTTTTGAGATTCTTCTTGTTCGAGACATCTTAAGAGAGTACCGTCTAGACCTCGTTTAAAAAGGGCATCCGCGAGAAGAGTATAATGAGAGGATTGGTGAGTGAAATTTCTCTTTTGGTTCTTTGACAAGTTAGGAGGGGGGGTGTATTCTTTCAGGTATGTATAATCTGGCCATAGCAAGAGGAATCATGCCCAAAAAGGTGACAGATAATTTGGGAATTAGGACAGTCATGGGTAGGGTAAAACAACTCTTACACCATGAATTCATAACACTCCTGATTTTCCTGTGACTAAAGTAGAGAAGCAAGTGTTGCCATGGCATCTGCTGCTTTGTTGTCATTTCTTGGAATTTGTTCAAAAGTGATTTCTACAAAATACTTCTTGAAATCATCTACCATATTTTTATAAGACATTAGTCTATCATCCTTTGTTTGATAATCATTATTAATTTGATTGATGACGAGTTGTGAGTCTCCAAAAACGTGTAGTTATGTGATGCTCCATTCTATGGCCATCTCACTTTCTGTGACCAAAGATTCATATTATGATGTATTGTTGGTGCATGGAAAACTCAATTTATATGCCTTTGGAATTGTGTGACCTTGAGATGTGATGAAAAAAATGCATGCTCCTGATCCATGCTGGGTATATGAAGCATCAAAGTACAACTGCCATGTCTGTTTGGTGATTGTGAGGATATCAGCATCTGAAAAATTCAATGTTTAACGGATGATCATCTTGAAGTGGTGCTTCTACTAGCTGGTCTGCAATGACTTGTCCCTTCATAGCTTTTATGTCCACATATTCAATATCAAATTCGCTTAGGATCATGACCCATTTTGCTAGTCTTCCTATTAATGTCGCCTTGTTGAGCAAATACTTTAATGGGTTTGTTTTAGCAATCAATTTGATTGAGTGAGAGAGTAGATAGTGTCACAATTTTTGAGAAGCGAAAACTATTGCTAAGCATGCATTTTCTGTTGGTGAATAATTTAGCTCGTATCCCACTAATGTTATGTTGATGTAGTAGATAGCTCATTCTTTTCCTTCGTTATCATGTTGTGCAAGAAGAACTCCTAGTGATACTTTTGTGGCTGATACATATAGTTACAATGACTTACCTTGATTTGGTGACATTAGGATGGGTGGTTACATAAGATATTCCTCGATTTTGTTGAATGATTTTTCACATTGATTGTCCCATTTTAAATGAACATTCTTGTACAACAGGTGAGTAAATGGTTGACACTTATCTGCCAACTGAGAAACAAATCTTCTAATTGACTGCAATCTTCCTTGAAGTGATCTGAGTCGACTGATATTTTTGGGAGATGCCATTTCCATGATTGCTTTAACTTTAGTCGGATCTACTTCTATACCTCTAGCTGAAATAATGTATCCCAATAACTTACCTGAAGTGACACCAAAGGCACATTTCTTGGGATTGAGCCTTAGCTTGTATTGTTCTAACCAGTCAAAGATCTTTTCCAATATTTTTAGATGTTCACCTCTATTGTATGATTTTTGCAATATGTCATCTACATAGTATTCCATGAAATTATGCATTATGTCATGGAATATTGTTGTCATAGCTCTCTGATAGGCAGCACCTACATTCTTTAGTCCAAATGGCATGATGTTCCAGCATAAAGTACCCCATGGACACGTGAAGATTGTCTTTTCTTGATCTTTTGGAGTTATTTTAATCTGATTATATCCCCAAAATCCATCCATTAGAGAAAAAATGGAATGTCCAACAATTAAATCTACAATGATGTCAATATTAGGCAAAGGAAATTCAGCCTTTGGGCATGCATTATTGAGATCTCTAAATTCTGTGCATATATTTTTATCTAGTTTAGAACCACAAACTATGTTTGATACCCATTATAGATATGCCATACGTCTGATGAATCCTATGTTCAGTAATCTCTTAAGTTTTTCTTTGACAAGAAGAGCTATATGAGGATGCATCTTTCTCAATTTTTGTTTTACTAGTTTGGCTCCTGGAGCGAAATTTAGGTGATGCATTATAACATCTGGATCCAACCATAGCATGTCTGCATATGACCAAGCAAAATTGATTTGTCATCTTTTGAAAAATTCCAGATATTTCTATTGTTCTTGTTCTGATAGAGAGGTTGTCGGCTGTAGAATCTTTGGTTCATCTATTGTTCCAATATTGACTTCCTCCATTGGTTGAATCAATACAGATGATCTCTCCTGATAATATCCAAGTAAGGTGTCAAATCTCCCATCTTCTGATGCCTTAAGGAGGTTTTCATCGTTAGATGCGTCCTTTCTTTTTACATTTGCTTGGTCTAATGTTACCAATAAATCATTTTTGGCATTAGACCTGATATTTTTTTCTTTATTTTACTTTTGTGACTGGGAGATTTCGCACCCACTTGACTAGAAGATGTGTTAGCAAAATCCCTGTTGGAAGTCGTTGTGGGCTCAATTGAATTGAGGTATAAGGCAATAGCGTGGTCATTAGGAAAGGAATCAATTTCAATATGTCCTTCACTATCCCAACCAATGATTTCAGGATGTATTAAAGGTAAGGGATCATCAGGTTGAGATGTTTCAAAGGAATTAAGGGTCATGATAGAAACGCCAAATTATTCAATACATATTTTAATGTCTAGGACGTTACTCTCATCAAAATTACCTCTCGTAAGTAGTTCCTGATCATCCTTGATTGAATCCAAGTCGACCAAATGTGATTATAATTCAAGTGATCTAGTTCCTGACACTTGCTCTACATATGCATGAACTACATCGACACTCACATCTTTTTCATAGAAGGTTTCTTCGACTGATTGTTCAGAATTATAGGAATCCCATTCCCATTCGTTGGAATCTATCTCACTGGCAGCTTGCAATCTGCAGATTTTTTCATAAATATTGGTTTGTTTCTTCTATTTTCCTCGCTATGTGTTTTCTTCTCTCATATTCGGCTTCTTCTGGGCTGATAGTTAGTTCTGCTAGTCTTGCTATTAGTTCTTCTTTCCTTATACTAGCTTCTTGTCTATTTTGATTAGAAGTTGACTCTACTTGGGAAGCGCTATTATTTTGTCTTTCTTTTTTATTAGAAGCTCTATCTTCTTGTGATCTTATGTTTTCTTGTTCTTGTTGTTTGGTAGATGCTTCCTCTCTTTTCATTGCAATTTTCTCTTGTCTTATGTCATGTTCATCTTTTTGTTGCCTAGAAGATGTTTCTTCTTGTGGAGTAATTTGTCCATACACTAAGGCTAATTTGTCTTTAGCCCGCTGAGTATGAGGTTGTATGGGTTCTAAAATACCGTCATTTATTTTTCCTACAAGACCCATTCCAGTGTATCCCATGTTCTAAAGGATGATAAATCCTTTACCAGATTTTTATGTGGGTATTCGGACATTATTGACTTTTTGTTGAACTTCTCCATCCTTATATCCCATTGTAGCACATCTTTGTCCTTTATTTCTTAAGATAATGTCCCGACGCTAACAAATGCTCTATCAAATATTTGAAGAGGTTTTATAATTGGTTGTTGTTTTGAGCTTGATGGTTTACCATAAGATTTAGGAGGAAGGCGTAACTGTGCCAATGAATATTGTTCATTCCCTTCATCCCTCGGTTGTGTCTGCTTTTCAAAACTTGACAAGATTGAGGAGAATGATTTTTCCTTGGATTGTGTGCTTGAAGAGGATGCCTCTCTATTATATGGAACAATGACCTCTTGTGCCAGTTTCAAATTACTATAATATTGGAATGGATTCGAGTATGCTGAAATTTTGATTTCCTGCCCATTGTATGGAAACTTCAAGCACTAGTGATAAGTTGAGGGAATAGCTTGTATTTCATGAATCCATGGTCTTCCCAAAAGTATGTCGTATGATAAATCTAGGTCTAGAAATTGGCATGTTGTATTTTTCTACAAGAGTCCTACTCTGATTGGTAATACCACAATTCCTTTGGAGGAATGCTCTTCTTCATCATATGCTTTGATTGGTATACTTTTATGGGGATCAATTGCATCTTCATAATAACCTAAGGCGCGAACAAGACTTAATGAGCAAATATTCAAGTCAGCTCCTCCATCTATTAGGACATGTTTAACATGTGTTTTATGAATAAGGACTTCAATATGCAAGGGAGCGTTATGTGGATGTTGCAAATACATGTCACCTTCATCTTTTAATGATAGGCAATGAGGCATTGTGAGGTGTCCCACCATAGTTTGGAATTGTTGTCGTATCTACTAGCGCTCTTTCTAAAATTTCCTTATATGTGGGCGAAAGTTTTAAAAGCTCTAAAATTGATATTTGTGTGGGAGTTTTCTATAATTGATCCACTATACTATATTATTTTGAAGTGGATGACGTGTCAGTTGTAGGACCCGACAAAGTAACCTTGGATTTTCTTCTCATCATAACATGAGCGGGTTCTTGTTGTTGTTTCTCTTTGACCACGATCACACTGACCACGTTATCATAGGTATGAACACAAGTCACTTTTGCTTTACGTGTGCCATTTTGTGTTGCTGATGATTCTGATGAATACTAAAAGGGGGGGGGTGAATTAGTATACCAAAAAACACTAAACTCAAACACTTAAACAGTTTAGCAAATAACCGGTATGACAGATTTACAAATAAACCGGTTAGGATAAATGCAAACCAAATTGCAAACAAAGCATTCACCCACAAGAGCACAATCACCATAACACAAGAAGTTTTGATGTGGAAACCCAAACGGGAAAAACCATGGTGAGCAGAAACTCACAAGTAACTATTTGCAGAATAGAAACCAGACTGGTTAAGGTCAGACCGGTTAAGGTCATACAATGTTCTTCACCAGGACAGATCATGTTAGGAATCTAGATCTTTGTTAGGAGATAAGTCCTGTTAAAGACTACCTTGTGAGAGGATTTCAGATTCACAGTTGTGAACCACCTTGTTAGAGGACTTACAAAGGCTTTGTTGGGCCTACCCGGTTAAGGGTTTCAGATTTGTCGAAGATATGAGTAATCAAAAATTAGATGATCTAGATACTAGCAAAGTATGCTTGGTTAGATCCTTGATAGCTCATTGTTAATGTACATTTAGCATTACTTCAGTCTTCAATATCTCCACACTCTGTTTGTTCATATAGATCTAATCTTCTCTTCTATAATCGCACATGCAAAAACCTCATCACCTAAAACCCTAGACATGGTGTCCTTATAAAGGAGCTTGATTTCATGTCAGTCCAATAGGATTACATTGCAAGTTCCTAGGTTCAGTGCATCTAGACACATTTGGTAACACGACACAAAATCACCACCAAAGTGTTGGTGGATGATAACTCATCACAGAAATACCGGTTGGTAACTCATCACAGAGTACTACCGGTTCATACATTTTACCGATTACCGGTTGTCAAAATGAAGACTGGAAAAATGTTAACTACCGCTTTGTTCCTTCGTACCGCTTTGAGATCCTCAAACGGCTTGAGGTCTTCATATCGCTTTGGGTCTTCAGTCAATTTGTGACCGGTAAACACCTTCTGCAAAACACTGATAGTCTAAAGACTATAATACATAATACCAGTTGGAACAATTACCGGTTGAGCATAACTCATACATAAAGAAAGTGATCTCAAAACAAGTGTGTGTCCATCAATGACAATCACAGCATCATCAAAATGCCAACAATCTCCCCCTTTGGCATTGATGACAACACTTAGGAAAATTTTGACATCTAAGTGTTTTACAACAAAAATATGTGTCATGCCCAAACCTTTGGGCACAAACGGGATAATTTTTATTTTTTTTAAATCACAATTTAAAACATTAAATTAGCAAATATGAAATGCTCTAACATGTTTTGTCTTAACTATGTCTCGAGTTAACTTTATCTACTAACTTAAATAAGTAAAAATAATTTAAAATTAGATGCAGATTATTAATTCTCCAAAGAAATTATTATTGTCTCCACGATTTTAATCACTAAATTAATTTAGTCAATTAATTACGCAAGTAACAATTAATCTCCAATATCCATTAATTGATCTTAGGATCTAATTAATTTAGTCCTAGCACTTAGTTTTGTAAGTGTCTATATTTTATTTTAACAATAACTAAAATGTAGTTTAATCTAAATCGACTAAAGAGTCGATTAGATTCAAAAGGAAAAATTCTCCTGTAGAGTTTAATCTCATCAAAATAACTTACTCTATTTGTCTTAATATTTCTAAAGGGATTAAACTTCATAGTATTTTAATTTAAACATTTTATTTTCTTCTTTAATTAAACCCATATGTTTATTAAAAACATATATAAATTATAAACACTTAAATAAATTTTAAATCTAAAATCTGCCTCTCTCTCTCTCTCTCTCTCTCTCTCTCTCTCTCTCTCTCTCTCTCTCTCTTTCTTTATATATATATATATATATATATATATATATATATATATATATATATATATATACCATAATAATCTCCACATATTTATAAAAATCTTCATGCAAACCCTAAGTAGATTGTATATTATAAAATACCTCATATTATATAATTTCCTTACTCTCTTCTATACTACCTTAGCCCTACCCGGGCTAGGGTTTTATATTTTCTTTTTTATTCTTAATGTTATGCAGGGGGGTGAACGGACACGATGGGGGAGGCAGCGGTGTTTTTTGTTTGGGCGCGACGGTGGGATGTCGGGTGCCGCCCACTATGCGACCACACAGTGGTGGTGCAGGCGCCACCCATAGTGGTGGCATGGGGCACCGGCCCACTGTGTGTCCACACAGTGACAGCCTGCAGGCCGCCCATTGTGTTTACACACAGTGGGATTCCCCCCCCCCCCCCCCCGAAACCCTTTTTTTTTTTTTTAATAGTTTTAATATTTATTTATTTAAATGAAATAAATTATATATATAGATGTATATGTATATATATATATATATATATTTATATATATAAGTGTATATATATATATATATATATATATATATATATATATATATATATATTATTAAAATCCTAGTTGCAAAAGAAATGGTAGATAGATTTTCTGCTATAGATTTACTTTCTGCAAAATAAAGTAAATAACAAAATGAAACAAACTTAACACAACAACTATTTAAATCTAGAAATTTAAAATAAATCTTTAGAGATGACTATAATAAACTTTAGATTTTTATTTTCTGCAAGTTAATAAAATGACAGATTTAAATAAATTCCAACAACAACTTTATTTATCTAGAATCCTTTGAATTTAACCTTGCAATTAGGAATTAAACTGAAACATTTATATTCAAAGTAACATGCATGCAATCATTAAATTAATTCTTTATTTTCCTAATTTATTTCATAAGCATAAAGGGATGAAATAAATTTCTTGCTTTTCAAAATATTATATACTCAACAAATATCAATTTCAAAACTTTAGGAACTAAATCCAGAATTATTCACTTCATTGTTGCAGTATCTAAAATATTACATTTCTTTAAAGTACATTTAAAAGACACCATCGTCATTTTACAAATAGGTCTCTCATTATTAAAAAATGAGGACTTTAAACAAAATAATAAATATATTTCCAAATAGTTTTCCGCAACAAATAACTCCATCAAATTTCCACTTGTCCTAATTCTTTCCTTCCAACAACGTGCAAATAATCAAAGGATATGACCATGGAGTGCTCACCTCCCAGCCTAGGCTAACTAGTAGCCACCCCCAAGCTAGGAGAACCAAGCCCTAGACAGGATTACACACATGAAAACACAGTAAACAAGGGAAAACAATCACAAACACATTCCCAACCCAGGGCTACACTGTACCACACATTGTGATGTCTTTTCAAGGGTGGTAGTGGACCAAGTACCCTAAGGAGACTGCAAGTATGGTAAAACATATAGCCACCTCATGGAAAACCAAATACATCATAAGTATAACAACCCCACATCCTTATGCCCCCCAAGGCATTCCTTATTTCCCTCCTTATGACCACCAAATGCATAAACAAGCCATGCAGCAAGGGTCACATAAAATCCCTTGTGATCACTCTCATAACGAGATCCTCTCACTCGAGGGCTGTCACTTCTACTACCCACAAGACCATCCTCTCTCCCAAGAGTAGGAGGCCTTGATTACTCCCAAAGCACATAAAATGCATACAAAAAGTAAAACATAGAACACAATAATTTTCCAAGGAAAACATGCAAGAAACTAGCCTTTTTACACAAGCAAATCCTTTCAACACAACATGCAATATAAAACAATACAAGGAGAAAATATGACCAACCTTCAACTGCCCAAAGGTATGCTAGATTGGTTGAAGATGAGCAGCCCAATTCCACAAACCCTTGCCTCTCTACACTTAGCCAAATTTTTTAAAACCAAATCTGTCTTTCTTTCAAATTCCTATCTCCAAAAATGGAGAGTGGGTGATTACCTGCAAAATCTCCCATTCTTGCCTAAAAAGGCCTCAGTGAGAGTTCTCACAGGTTTCTAAAATTGAAAAAGGAAAAGTCAGAAAAAGATCCAAAAGGATCTCTCATCAAAAAGGAAAGTTAACAACTTAGGTGATGCCTTCTAATTTTCAATTTTCAATTTTTTAGGGTGTCTAAATGGTCACATGAGAGTTGGTACATGCCTAAAATTACTCCTAACCCTTAGGTATACCTTATGGGCTTTAGGAAACACTCTTAAACTACCCCTAGGTGTCCATTTAACCCCTTTTAAACCCCTCTGAAGTTAATTTTCGGGTCAAACCTAAGTTGACCACCCCAAAGATTCTCTTCCCAAGGCAATTATGGAATCACATTAAATTAATTGAAAAAGCTATGGTTAAACAACTCCCTCCAAGAGACAATTTAAAAACCAAAACATAAATCAATCACATGTGTCAAGCGACACAATAAAAATACTTTTACAAAATTACACTTGAAATTTTGTCTCTTGTTGGATTTACACAAATTAACAAAATTCAATTTAACATTCATGCAACAATCACTTTCACGAATAAAATACGATACAAATGGGGTGTTGTCTCTCCAAATAGACAAACCCTCATTTTACAAACGTACATAGGTCTAGGTTTGGTTTTCCATAATATTTCTATGGTCACATGGATAATTTTCCTGCGCAGCTCAATTACACATTAGTAATTTCAAATAACCTCATATAATATAAAACACATGAATAAGAATACACATCAAACACTCTGCATACAATATACACTTAAACAAATCAATACATCTTATATCCAAATAAATCCCCATAAGCAATTATCATAATTCTCATAATTTTGATCCACACATAAAACATGCATCCTATTTCTATCATCATAGTAAAGTCCCGCAAATCCAATAACGACATATATCATCTCAAATTCATCCTATTCTAAAATCATGTAGAGTTCTATATCATAAAGCATATAAATGAAGCATCAACATATAGTAATATTATCCAAATCATGGAATCATATAAGTTCTAAATCCATAATGCATAAAAATAAAGCATCCATAATAGTCTCAACATAAAAATCACTAAAATGCTAGACTGAGTCGGGGTAGGGCCTCACACCCTCCCCCTCTAGGCATGAACTTCCTCCTAGAGTTCATCAAAAAGATGGGGGTACTTTGATCTCATACGTGTTGCGTCCTCCCATGAAGCTGTAACCTCATCATAGCAATCCCACTGGACCCTAACCTAATCCAGCTCTTGACCTCGAAGGGCCAGCGTCTGGCGTGCCAAAATGAGAATGGGCTCCAAAGCTAGCTGCCCGTCCGACTCCACCTGCAAGGCATCCCAATCTAATATATGAGACTCATCATAGATATACTTCCTCAAAATTGATACATGAAACACATCGTGGATGCGTGATAGGCTATGTGGCAATGCTAAATGGTAGGCAACTGGTCCTATCCTCTCAAGGATCTCAAATGGTCCTACAAAGCGAGGTGTGAGCTTAGAACCCTTTTCCGTAACAGATTGGACTCTTATGCGGTCGCACTCTCAAGAAAACTCTGTCTCCAACCAAGTAGCTACGATCTATCCTCTTCGCATCTGCATATTTCTTCTATCTATCCTGTGCCTCTCTGAGACGCTGCCTAATCAAATCCACCTGCTATTCCATATCCCGAACTATCTCAGGACCAATAGCAACTCTGTCCTCTATGTGGTTCCAACTCAACGGTGTCCTACAAGGCCTGCCATATAATGCCTGATAGGGTGGCATCCCCAAAGAAGTGTGATGCCCATTGTTATAGGCAAACTCCACTAAGGGAAGGTACTCTTCCCATCTGGTCTGATGATCCATGACGTACATGCAAAGCATATCCTCTAACACCTGGTTAACCCTCTCTGTCTGACCATCCATTTCCGGATGATAGGCTGTACTGAAATTGAGCTTAGTGCCCATAGTTGCCTGTAATGCCTTCCAAAAGGAAGAAGTGAAGAGGGAATCCCTATCAGAAATAATCTTGCATGGAATGCCATGAAGTCTGACAATATCTTGTAAGAACACCCATGCCACTATTGGTGTTGTGAATGTAGTCTGAACTGGTGAAAAGTGGGCCACTTTAGTCAACTTGTCAACTGTCACCAAGATGGCATCATGGCGACGAGATGACATAGGAAGACCAATGATGAAATCCATGGATATAGTATCCCACTTCCACTCTGGTATAGCATGAGACTGGAGCAACCCACCTGGATGGCGGTGCTCTGCCTTTACTCTCTAACACTCGAGCCATCGGGCTACTAACTTAGCAATGAGCTACCGCATTCCTGGCCAATGATATAACTATCTCAAGTCAGCATGCATCTTCTTAACTCTGGCATGTGCTGCATAAGGAGCTCTATGAGCCTCTATGAAAATGAACTCTCACAATCCCCCAGAAGAAGGTACATAGATGCACCCTCTATGGCGTAATAGTCCATCAGACTCCAAGGAATAATCCACATATTTCCCTTCCAGAATTTCCTGAGATCGTATAACTTGACAAACCTCTAAATACCATCCATCCTGTGGCAACTGCTGCAGTATACGGTCCCTCAAATCCGTGCCCATACATATAGTGTATACCTCATGACGTCTCCTACTCAAAGCATCAACAACTACATTTTCTTTCCCTTTGATGCATGAACATCAAAATCATACTCGCACAAGAACTTCATCCATCTCCTCTATCGTACATTAAGGTTTAGCTGAGTGAATATGTACTGAAGACTCTGATGGTCTGAATGAAGCTCAAAATGATGACCCAAAAGGAAGTGTCTCCACCTCACAAGTGCATGCACTACTGCTACAAGCTCAAGGTCATGAGTAGGGTAATTAAGCTCATGAGTCTTAAGTTTCCTAGACTCAAAAGCTATAGCCCTACCATTCTGCATAAGAACTACTCCTAAACCCTCTAGGGAAGCATCTGTGCAAACCATGAAGTCAGCTGAGGGATCTAGTACTACAAGGATAGGTGCGCTAGTAAGTGCCTTTTTGAGTTCCTGAAAGGCCCTCTCGCACTTCTCTGTCCACTCAAATTTCTTCCCTTTACGCTGAAGAGAAGTAATAGGATGAGCAACTCTGGAGAATCCCTCAACAAAGCGTCGGTAATAACCTGCTAAGCCCATGAAGCTCCTGACCTCTATCACACTGGTTGTTGCTGGCCAATCCATAATAGCTCTAATCTTGGATGGGTCTACTGAGATCCCATCACTGAAAATAACGTGCCCAAGGTACTTGACCTCTGATCGAAAGAAAGCACACTTTGACAAACTGCCAAACAACTGATTGTCCCTCAAACACTGCAAAACTTGTCTCAGGTGCTCCTCATGCTCTTTCTCATTCTGAGAATATATCAATATATCATTGAGGAACACAATCACAAAGCGGTCCAGAAATGTGCAGAATACCCCATTCATGAGGCTCATGAAAACAGTTGCAGTATTCGTAAGACCGAATGGAACCACGGTAAACTCATAGTGGCCATATCTAGTGCGAAATGTTGTCTTGTGGATATCACTTTCCACTATTCTCAACTGATGGTATCCTGACTTAAGATCAATTTTGGAAAATACTTTGGCACCCTGAAGTTGGTCGAATAAATCATCAATTCTGGGCAAAGGATATTGGTTCTTGATGGTTACTTTGTTCAACTGACGATAGTCCATGCATAATCAGAGAGATCTGTCCTTCTTCTTTACGAAGATAACTGGTACACCCCAAGGGGATACGCTAGGACAAATGTGACCCTTCTCTAGTAGTTCCTCAAGCTGCATCTTGAGCTCATTAAGCTCATTTGTTGTCATCCTATAAGGTGCTCTGGAAACTAGCTCAGCTCCTGGTACAAGGTCTATATGAAAGTCAATCTCTCTACGGGGCGGCATTCCAGGTAGCTCTGAGGGAAACACGTCGGAATATCCCTTAAGGATAGGATGGTCATCAATTGATGTTTCTTTTTCATCCTCTTCTTCCCTATCACTGATAGTGATGGCAAAAAGCTGACATCCCTTTCGCATGCTCTGCTTAAGCTGCATTGCGGAGATCATACGAAGAGACACGAGTCTCTGAATCCCGATGATTACTATGGGCGAACCATGATCATCCTCACACTCAATTTCCTTCTTGTGGTAATCCATCTTGGCTCTGTGGGCATAAAGCCAATCCATGCCAAGTACGATACCATAAGATCCAAGTGGTGTAACTCTAAGGTCTACTAAGGTGGTGGTATTGCCAATCTGCAGTTGACATGCCCTAACTTCTAATTCCACTGACACCCTAGCCCCTGAAGCTAACTCCACTTCCCAACTGACACCCTTTCTAGTTGCCACTAGCCCGCAATGCTCCACAACCAATGGAGATATAAAGGTGTTAGTAGCTCCTGAATCAAATAATATAAATACATTGTTACCTTTGATCATACATGCAGCCTCAATGATCGTGGCCTGGTGCTCAGCCTGGCGGTTGTCCACCACTACGAAGACTCTATGGGACCTGCCCATATCTCCAACTGTAGGCTCTGATGCGGCCATCCGTTGATTCCCTACCATCTGACCCTGAGGAAAATCCCTCGCCATATGCCCCATGGCTCCACATGTAAAGCAAGCACCCCGTGCCTAAAACTGGGCGCCCTGAGGCCTAGAGAAAGCTTGTCCTCCTCTCCTGCTAGATCCACTGTACCCACCCCTAGAGGACTATTGAGTCCTCGCCGGAGGTGTGTAAGGAACCTGAGCTCTTTGATCTTGCCTCTGACCCTAAGACTGCCACTACTTGGGCTTTGCACCTTGCTGATACTGTGGAGGCTTCTGCCTCTGGTTCTATTGTGACTATTGCAGAGGAGGGGGTTTGGAGAACCCCTGTGAGTTTTTGTTATTACCCTTCCAATGGGGTTTCTAAAATCCATATGTCTGGGGTGTAGGGTTTTAGTTCTAGAACCAACCCCTAGTATCCTGTGGTCTGACCTGAATCTCCTCTACTATCAGTGTCTTCTCCACGGCAACCCGAAGGCTCCCTGGAGCGGACATCCTCACTGGTCCTACTATGCCGGCATTCAGCCCTTTGATGAAACGGTTAACGAGAAGTTTCTCATCCTTTAGGTAGTCCACGTATGGCAAGAGCTCAAAGAATTTTCTCTCGTACTGGGTCACTGAGAGACCCTTTTGCTGGAGGTCATGGAACTCATCTATCCTACGCTGTCTATAATTTTCTGACAAGTACCTCTCCCTGAACCTCTCTGTAAATATCTCCCATGTGAGAGTATCAGGAACTAAACCACACTTGTATTCCTCTTGTCTCCACCATGTGGAGGTCGTTCCTCTCAACAGATGGACTGCAACACGTGCCTTTAGATTTCTCTCGTAAGAGCGCAATGCAAAGCACCTCTCAAGGCTCAAAAGCCAAGCCTCAACTTCTACCCCATCGGTAGATCCCCCAAAAGATGGTGGTTGGAGGTGCATAACCTCCCTAATAAGATCCCCTTGATCCTGACGAGCTCTCTCATAAAACACTGGCTCTACCACTGGAGGTGGTCCTGGTAGGTGCACAGACTCTGGCTCATTCCCACCCTAACTCTTTACGAGAAAAGGAGGTGGACTCCTGCTTCGTTCCCTATCAACCGATCTATGACTCCCTGAGTTCTGATTTTCAACATGATGATCCCCGGCTGGAATCCTATCCTGGACTATACCAATTAGGTTGCGGATTGCTTCTAAGAGGTTTTGGTTTGGGTCAACTGGCTCTTCGGGAGGAGCCTCTGGGTTTACTTCCGGAACCGATTCCTCCCTATCTACTTCTTCGCATGTCATGCGTACATCCCTAGGACCCCTTCTGCGCTTGCGAGCTTGTCATGTAGTCGGAGGCATCCTTATGAGAAAATAAATTAAAAATAAATTAAATTAGATTAAATAACTAGTTTTTTTGGAAAAATATTTAATTAATTAAATTTAAATATCCTAGAAAATTAATTAAACAATTAAAGCGAAACGTAATGGAGAAAGATTCCTAGTGTTGGAAACCTTGCTCTGATACCAAAATGTCATGCCCAAACCTTTGGGCACGAACGAGATAAATTTTTTTTTTTTAAATCACAATTTAAAACATTAAATTAGCAAATATGAAATGCTCTAACATATTTTGTCTTAACTATGTTTAGAGTTAACTTTATCTACTAACTCAAATAAGTAAAAATAATTTAAAATTAGATGCAAATTATTAATTCTCCAAAGAAATTATTATTGTCTCCACGATTTTAATCACTAAATTAATTTAGTCAATTAATTATGCAGGTAACAATAAATCTCCAATATCCATTAATTGATCTTAGGATCTAATTAATTTAGTCCTAGCACTTAGTTTTGTAAGTGTCTATATTTTATTTTAACAATAATTAAAATGTAGTTTAAACTAAATCGACTAAAGAGTCGATTAGATTCAAAAGGAAAAATTCTCCTGTAAAGTTTAATCTCATCAAAATAACTTACCCTATTTGTCTTAATATTTCTAAAGGTAAACTCCATAGTATTTTAATTTAAACATTTTATTTTCTTCTTTAATTAAACCCATATGTTTATTAAAAACATATATAAATTATAAACACTTAAATAAATTTTAAATCTAAAATCTGCCTTATTCTCTTATATTTTCAAACTATATATATATATATATATATATACCATAATAATCTCCACATATTTATAAAAATCTTCATGCAAACCCTAACTAGATTGTATATTATAAAATACCTCATATTATATAATTTCCTTACTCTCTTCTATACTACCCTAGCCCTACCCAGGCTAGGGTTTTATATTTTTTTTTTAATTCTTAATGTTATGCAGGGGGCCGAACGGATATGATGGAGGAGGCGGCGACGTTTTTTGTTTGGGCATGGTGGTGGGATGTCGGGCACCGCCCACTGTGTGACCACATAGTGGTGACGCGAGGCATCGGCCCACTGTGTGTCCACACAGTGGTGCCCCCCCCTCCCCTGAAACCCTTTTTTTGTTTTTGTTTTTTTAATAGTTTTAATATATATTTTTTTGTTTATTTAAATGAAATAAATTATATATATATATATATATATATATATATATATATTATTGAATCTAGGGCAATTTCTTTTTATGCAAATATTTTTATTCTAAACATATAAAATAGATTACATATAAAATAGATTAGATATTTTCTTCAAACTTAATCAATGCATTTATTTCCTTTTATTAAAATCCTAGTTGCAAAAGAAATGGTAGATAGATTTTCTGCTATAGATTTACTTTCTCCAAAATAAAGTAAATAACAGAATGAAACAAACTTAAAATAACAACTATTTAAATCTAAAAATTTAAAATAAATCATTAGAGATGACTATAATAAACTTTAGATTTTTATTTACTGCAAGTTAATAAAATGACAGATTTAAATAAATTCCAACATCAACTTTATTTATGTAGAATCCTTTAAATTTAACCTTACAATTAGGAATTAAACTGAAACATTTATATTCAAAGTAAAATGCATGCAATCATTAAATTAATTCTTTATTTTCCTAATTTATTTCATAAGCATAAAGGGATGAAATAAATTTCTTGCTTTTCAAAATATTATATACTCAACAAATATCAATTTCAAAACTTAGGAACTAAATCCAGAATTATTCACTTCATTGTTGCAGTATCTAAAATATTACATTTCTTTAAAGTACATTTAAAAGACACCATCGTCATTTTACAAATAGGTCTCTCATTATTAAAAAATGAGGACTTTAAACAAAATAATAAATATATTTCCAAATAGTTTTCCGCAACAAATAACTCCATCAAATTTCCACTTGTCCTAATTCTTTCCTTCCAACAACGTGCAAATAATCAAAGGATATGACCATGGAGTGCTCACCTCCCAGCCTAGACTAACTAGTAGCCACCCCCGAGCTAGGAGAACCAAGCCCTAGACAGGATTACACACATGAAAACACAGTAAACAAGGGAAAACAATCACAAACACATTCCCAACCCAGGGCTACACTGTACCACACATTGTGATGTCTTTTCAAGGGTGGTAGTGGACCAAGTACCCTAAGGAGACTGCAAGTATGGTAAAACATATAGCTACCTCATGGAAAACCAAATACATCATAAGTATAACAACCCCACATCCTTATGCCCCCCAAGGCATTCATGCCTTATTTCCCTCCTTATGACCACCAAATGCATAAACAAGCCATACAGCAAGGGTCACATAAAATCCCTTGTGATCACTCTCATAACGAGATCCTCTCACTCGAGGGTTGTCACTTCTACCACCCACAAGACCATCCTCTCTCCCAAGAGTAGGAGGCCTTGATTACTCCCAAAGCACATAAAATGCATACAAAAAGTAAAACATAGAACACAATAATTTTCCAAGGAAAACATGCAAGAAACTAGCCTTTTTACACAAGCAAATCCTTTCAACACAACATGCAATATAAAACAATACAAGGAGAAAATATGACCAACCTTCAACTGCCCACAGGTATGCTAGATTGGTTGAAGATGAGCAGCCCAATTCCACAAACCCTTGCCTCTCTACACTTAGCCAAATTTTCTAAAACCAAATCTGTCTTTCTTTCAAATTCCTGTCTCCAAAAATGGAGAGTGGGTGATTACCCACAAAATCTCCCATTCTTGCCTAAAAAGGCCTCAGTGAGAGTTCTCACATGTTTCTAAAATTGAAAAAGGAAAAGTTAGGAAAAGATCCAAAAGGATCTCTCATCAAAAAGGAAAGTTAACAACTTAGGTGATGCCTTCTAATTTTCAATTTTCAATTTTCGCTCAACTTAAGAAATCCACTTTTTAGGGTGTCTAAATGGTCACATGAGAGTTGGTACATGCCTAAAATTACTCCTAACCCTTAGGTATACCTTATGGGCTTTAGGAAACACTCTTAAACTACCCCTAGGTGTCCATTTAACCCCTTTTAAACCCCTCTGAAGTTAATTTTCGGGTCAAACTTAAGTTAACCACCCCAAAGATTCTCTTCCCAAGGCAATGATGGAATCACTTAAATTAATTGAAAAAGCTATGGTTAAACAACTCCGTCCAAGAGACAATTTAAAAACCAAAACATAAATCAATCACATGTGTCAAGCGACACAATAAAAATACTTTTACAAAATTACACTTGAAATTTTGTCTCTTGTTGGATTTACACAAATTAACAAAATTCAATTTAACATTCATGCAACAATCACTTTCACGAATAAAATACGATACAAACGGGGTTTTGTCTCTCCAAATAGACAAACCCTGGTTTTACGAACGTACATAGGTATAGGTTTGGTTCTCCATAATATTTCCATGGTCACATGGATAATTTTCCGGCGCATCTCAATTACACATTAGTAATTTCAAATAACCTCATATAATATAAAACACATGAATAAGAATACACATCAAACACTCTGCATACAATATACACTTAAACAAATCAATACATCTTATATCCAAATAAATCCCCATAAACAATTATCATAATTCTCATAATTTTGATCCACACATAAAACTTGCATCCTATTTCTTTCATCATAGTAAAGTCCCGCGAATCCAATAACGACATATATCATCTCAAATTCATCCTATTCTAAAATCATGTAGAGTTCTATATCATAAAGCATATAAATGAAGCATCAACATATAGCAATGTTATCCAAATCATGGAATCATATAAGTTCTGAATCCATAATGCATAAAAATAAAGCATCCATAATAGTCTCAACATAAAAATCACTGAAATGCTAGACTGAGTTGGGGTAGGGCCTCATAATATGCCATAATCAAAATTACTCCTCCTAAGCATATACACTATCTCTTTTGCAGAAATGACAATGTATACTACTTCCTTAAAAAAAGGTAACATAAAAGTATACATAACATTCACCAAAATTTTAAATGCTACTCCTCCTTTGCCAAGAATGACAAAGTAATGCAGAATAAACCCTGTTTCACATTAACATTAAAATGAGTAAATGTTTATGACAATAATGAGTGAAACTTATCAAAAATAGATTTAAAATCCTGCATAAAAGTCTTCATGGCTAATGACCATGACTCAAGTAAGGAGGTAGCAACCTCACTTTCTGTCTGCATCTGTGATACATGTTCTTCCATGGCATCAATTGTATTCATCTCTTGAGTTACTATTAGAGCTTCTAGATTGAGAAAGCACTTCTGAAGAATTTGCAGTCTGGGTAATAAAACCAGTTGAAGCTCCTACAAATCTCTTGTTCGGTTGCTAATCTCCAATTCTATCCTGGCATAATGAAGCTGATACCGGTGAATAGTTTGCCCATATGTAGTGAGAGAATCATACGATGTCTTAAAGTTGCTTATGTATGCCTGCAAATCAGATTGCAAGTTTATCCTTTTGGGCAAGCACATCATCACAAAATAGATGGGGTTTGCTTATTTTGCTCAACAGTAGTTTTCCCTCATCCATAGCATCTCTTATATCCTTTTGTTGTTTCTGAAGTTCAGACCGGAGCTCATTTAGTTTCTTTACTAAGGCAGTGTTTAGTGCCTTTTGATGCTTCTTCTGTGCATTAGCTTCAGCAACTTCTTCCAGGCATTGTACCTGGTCCTCTACAACTGTACATAGAAGTTTGAGTTTGGCCAGAGAGGAATCAGTACCGGGGAGGTTGGTACCTGGAATCAAATTGGTAAGGGTGTCAATCGTAGTGTGAATGACATCCTGCTCCTTTTTCCTCCTCAATGTTTCCAGTCTTTCTTGTGCCAGCTTTATGCCTTGCAGCAGCTCCGATTCATCTGCATATTGGAGGTCAATAGGACTAGTGATGTCAGCCGGTTTGGCTTGACCACTGGTTGCCTTTGGAGTCTCCGGTTTTTTCTTTTCTACTTCCTTCTTCTCTTCCTCCTTTTTTCTTCTTCTTTTCGCTTTTCCTCTTCTTGTTTCTTCTTCTCCTCATCTTTCTGCTTCTCCTCTTCTTTCTTTTTCTCCTCTTCCTTCATCTTCTCCTCTTCTTTCCTCTTCTCCTCTTCTTTATGCTTCTCTTCTTCTTGTTTCCTCTTCTCTTCATCTTTTTTCCTCTTCTCTTCATCTTTCTTTTTCTCTTCCTCTTTCTTTGCTTTCTCTTTGTCAGCCTTTTCCTTGTCCAGCTTCTGGTTCTCTGCTTCTTCTTTATCCTATTTCTCCTTCTCTATGTCTAGAGTGGCATCTTCACCATCTAATGTGTCCACATCAATAGTGTCAACCTGTTCTATAGCTGGTTCTCCTTCGCCATCAAATGCCTCATCCGGCTTTCTGGTTTTTGTTTCTTGTTCAGCTTCTCTATTTGCTTGAGCTACTTTATGCATTTTCACAGCAACTTTATTATGGGAGTGTGTGTCTTTCACCACTTCAGAGGTTTTGCCTTCCAATAGCAAGAGTCTTCTTCTTCTCATGAAGAAGAGACCTTTGTACCGGTTCATGATTTCAAACAGTTTAGAGTTTGAAGCATCAGGGAAGTATTCTGCAAAAAATAATTCTCTAATCTCCTGTTCTCTCTCGATGGCAATGCACCATTTATTATCTAAAGAATTGTGCAAAGAATCAGGTGTCTCAGATCTAATTTCTGATGGCGACCGGTCATGAACACACAAATAATTAATGATTTCCCGCTCTGTTTCCTCTTTCTCACTATCAGTAAAATAATCAAAACACTCCTTCGGATCACTCAGCAATTTATTTTAATATTCTTAATAGTCCTCTGATAATGTGTCATCAGCTTATAAGAAGAGATGTCAATATTTATCGGTGTTGATGATGCAGGTGCATTGTTGGTAGTTTCTGCTTTCTTCCTTGTTTGCTTGGTCTTCTTAGACTGTACTTCAGGTTATGTATCCTCAGAATCCGGTGAGTTGCTTTTGGTCTTCCACTTCCTTTCAAATACTTTAGCGGGTGTGTGTGGGAGAAAAAGTGACACTAAGCAAACATGCCCTAATCTCACTTTCAACCACACACTTGTGGAATACGAAAGAGCCTAGAGGTATCACACAATTGGCTACTTCTTTTTGTGAAAGAGAGAGCCACGGGCTACCTATTAGGGTCACACAATTGGCTACTTCTTTTTGTGAAAGAGAGAGCCACGGGCTACCTATTAGGGTTTCTATTCCTTTGTTGTAATTGAAAGATAAAATGATGCAAGTTCAATCCCTAACCCCAAAGTGCAAGTATGAACTAATAACAAGATTGCAGAATTGAACTTAAACTATGGAAAGCTGTAAATACAAAGATAAGACAAGAATGCAAATGCGTACCCGGAGTCAAAATCTGAGTGGAAATGTTCGGGACGGGGGCGCAGGCGCCACTGTCCTGATTCTGCCTCTGAAACTGCACCTGAAACTGTTGTTTTGCACTCTCTGTCGGAAATGTTGTCTGTCAGGAGGACCAGGGCGCCCAGCGCCCCTGTCCCAGGGACCAGGGCGCCTAGCGCCTCTGTCCTAGCAGGACCAGGGTGCCCCACACCCCTGTCCTGATCTTCTGCTCTGAAACTTGGTGTGTGGTCCCGTCTCCGTCTGCTTCTTTCGGATCTGCAACTTGCGGCGTCGTTCGAATCCTGAAACCTGCACTTATATCTGAAAAGGTGTTTTGGGCGGCTATATAGGGTTTTGCCTTAGTTAAACCCCCGCTTCGGTGATTTCCACCTCCACGAATAGCCAAGTTGTATTGTAAAAGTAATGTGTGTGCAGACCTTGTGTGTGTGCAAGATCTAAAATGCAAGTAAGCAAACTAGAGCAACCTAGAAAGTAAACCCTAATTGCTTGTAAATGATAATGTAAATGCTCTAAATCAAGATGCAAAGTGATCTAAAGCATGGATAAATGATAGATTGAAGCTTATGCAAAGACATGAAAACAACATGAAATCATACCCAACCCCCAAGGGAGAGGTACAAGCCAATCTTCAGTCGGTAATCTCCTATTGTTCTTCAATGTCTTCCAAGCCCTAAATGGATGAATGGATTTGAAAAATGCTTGATGGATGGATGTTGAATGTTCTTGAAGTCTTCAAAGATCTGCTCTTTCACTGCATAGAAGGTCCCTGAAAACAAAATTCGGATCCTTTCTAATGAAGAAAGAGAGCTCTTATGTATGAAACCCTAGGTCTTAATTCCAACTTTTGGCCAACCTAGAGATTGAATCTCCTGCCAATTTCTTGGGGTTAAGCTTTATTTTATGATTGGATCGCGGTCCTAAAATTTCGGGAAAAATGTCCGGGACCGTGTGCATACTGGGCGCCATGGTCCTGACAACTTTTCACCAAATTTTCAGGGCCGTCGGATATGATGATTTTAGAGAGAATCCCAAAGTTACAGGTGATTTCGAGATGTTTTGACCCCCGAAATCAAGCCCCCAAGGTCAGAATAGGGCCTAATTAGGGTTTTTGATTAAATGATGTATTGGAAGAATAATATGAAAGGGGCACACTTTAATGAAAGGGCCCAACTTTATGATATGGGAGATGATAAAATAGAACCTTAGACCTAATTACTTTAATTAATTAAGTGCTAAAGGGGAAATGCAATGCAAAATGCAAAGTGCGCCAAGGCGGGAGGTAAACTAGATGTGAAATTGTACCACCCTAGCAAGTGCGTACAATTTACGATGCTACATTTTGTGGGAGAAAAAGTGACACTAAGCAAACATGCCCTAATCTCACTTTCAACCACACACTTGTGGAATACGAAAGAGCCTAGAGGTATCACACAATTGGCTACTTCTTTTTGTGAAAGAGAGAGCCACGGGCTACCTATTAGGGTTTCTATTCCTTTGTTGTAATTGAAAGATAAAATGATGCAAGTTCAATCCCTAACCCCAAAGTGCAAGTATGAACTAATAACAAGATTGCAGAATTGAACTTAAACTATGGAAAGCTGTAAATACAAAGATAAGACAAGAATGCAAATGCGTACCCGGAGTCAAAATCTGAGTGGAAATGTTCGGGACGGGGGCGCAGGCGCCACTGTCCTGATTCTGCCTCTGAAACTGCACCTGAAACTGTTGTTTTGCACTCTGGAAAACTGTCGAAAATGTTGTCTGTCAGGAGGACCAGGGTGCCCAGTGCCCCTATCCCAGGGACCAGGGCGCCTAGCGCCCCTGTCCTGGCAGGACCAGGGCGCCCCACGCCCCTGTCCTGGTCTTCTGCTCTAAAACTTGGTGTGTGGTCCCGTCTCCGTCTGCTTCTTTCGGATCTGCAACTTGCGGCGTCGTCCGAATCCTGAAACCTGCACTTATATCTGAAAAGGTGTTTTGGGCGGCTATATAGGGTTTTGCCTTAGTTAAACCCCCGCTTCGGTGATTTCCACCTCCACGAATAGCCAAGTTGTATTGTAAAAGTAATGTGTGTGCAGACCTTGTGTGTGTGCAAGATCTAAAATGCAAGTAAGCAAACTAGAGCAACCTAGAAAGTAAACCCTAATTGCTTGTAAATGATAATGTAAATGCTCTAAATCAAGATGCAAAGTGATCTAAAGCATGGATAAATGATATATTGAAGCTTATGCAAAGACATGAAAACAACATGAAATCATACCCAACCCCCAAGGGAGAGGTACAAGCCAATCTTTAGTCGGTAATCTCCTATTGTTCTTCAATGTCTTCCAAGCCCTAAATGGATGAATGGATTTGATAAATGCTTGATGGATGGATGTTGAATGTTCTTGAAGTCTTCAAAGATCTACTCTTTCACTGCATAGAAGGTCCCTGAAAACAAAATTCGGATCCTTTCTAATGAAGAAAGAGAGCTCTTATGTATGAAACCCTAGGTCTTAATTCCAACTTTTGGCCGACCTAGAGATTGAATCTCCTGCCAATTTCTTGGGGTTAAGCTTTATTTTATGATTGGATCGTGGTCCTAAAATTTTGGGAAAAATGTCCGGGACCGTGTGCACGTCGGGCGCCATGGTCCCGACAACTTTTCACCAAATTTTCAGGGCCGTCGGATATGATGATTTTAGAGAGAATCCCGAAGTTACAGGTGATTTCGAGATGTTTTGACCCCCAAAATCAAGCCCCCAAGGTCAGAATAGGGCCTAATTAGGGTTTTTGATTAAATGATGTATTGGAAGAATAAAATGAAAGGGGCACACTTTAATGAAAGGGCCCAACTTTATGATATGGGAGATGATAAAATAGAACCTTAGACCTAATTACTTTAATTAATTAAGTGCTAAAGGGGAAATGCAATGCAAAATGCAAAGTGCGCCAAGGCGGGAGCTAAACTAGATGTGAAATTGTACCACCCTAGCAAGTGCGTACAATTTACGACGCTACAGGGTGCAACTTCCAGTTTGTTCTTGGCAGGTGACCATTTGGTCACTTTTGGGCTAGCTGAGGTAACCAGTACCGATACCGATGGCACTGCCTTTCCCTTTTTCACTAAAGGTTCTTCAACCGGTGTTACCCTTTCCAAGTAGGTGATGGTTCTCTTTTTCTTTGCATTTAAAGGAGAGGCAATCAGGGTAGAGGTATACCCATCCAACATATCATACATCACCTCATATCCCATAGGTTCTACTTCTTCCTGTCTGGGCTCTACTACTTCCATTATGCACTCATCTACTTTAATGGTAAAGCAGATGTCCTCTTCATCTTTCTTAACAATGTCTCCAGATATCCTCATCCTCTAACTCATCTTCCACTTGAATTCATCAAAGTATTTATTCAAGACTTTAGGATATCCAGTTCCCACCACTTGGAAACTTTCCCTAATTTGTTTAGTGATCGGTTGATCAACAGACCATTGAATATCACCGACTCTTGGGAAATAGCCTTGAAAGTAGAAAAAAAGACCTACCAAAAGTTGTCCAAATTTGAACCTTAAGGCACTGTCATGTTTGATGGACTTCAAGTTTAATAAAAGTTGCTTCTGCAAATAGGTGTATTTTTATCTACTAGATCAAAAGTTGTTTGATCATTCTATAGGCGGCATTTAGCGCAGCAGCAGAGACAGAGTTTATTCTTCTGGCATAAAATGTCTGGTATCCAATCACCATACAAGCATACTTGACCAACTCATCTTTGATGGTGTTGATAGTCATTCCCCGTTGGTCGCTCAGAGAACCAGTGAGCTTAGTCATTTCATTCTTGATGACCTTCCTTAGGGATGGCACCTCACCATTGTTGCAGAAACCAGTGACGGCATGAATTGCTTCAAGTGTAATGTCATGCGTCCTCTCAAGATACATTTTGTCACCATGCACTCTACTCAGGATGATGCGGATGTGCTCTTCTGTGAACTCTTCAAGAAAGTAAACTACATTGTGAAGTTTCTTCCTCTCCAGGATGTTGTATTCCAGTTTGATCTTCTTGTCATCCCCAAATAAAAGACCTAGCTGGGAGTGAATTGCTAAGGATCCTAGGTCTTCTAATTTGCAGTCGATGTACCCTGAAATATCTCCTTCGACAATGACTCTGGCAGGTATTTGGGATAGGACATTGTATTTCATTTTTCTTTCAATGAATTCAACTGAGTCCATGGGTACACTAGAAATGGAGTGCGATGCAAAAGCCATGATTAACTGATAAACAAGAATTTTGAGAAATACCTTTAGAATTTCAAAATTTAGGGTTTGATAATGCATCTTCGCAACACACCACTTTGGTTGTTGGATTACCTCTTGGTGTTCTTCACTTGATTGATTGACAATATCTCCGGATTCTTCTGCAAGATTTGAAATCTCTCTGAATCGCAAGTCGAATCGCCTTTTGTCACTCTGCACTTGAAAAATTCTTCGCTCAAAAACTAATAAGTGAAAATGACTTTGAAAATTCCTTTTAAATGAATTCTTCACCTACCATAATAAATGCTCCACCGCTAGGGTACAAACCCTAATTTTGCCTTTTACCGCTTCACAATCTTCTGTCGATTGACAGGTAACGTATACCAGTTAAGGTCTTTTACCGGTATAAACCGGGGGTTCGAGACATTTGACTGATTTGTTACCCCTAAGCTTTTTTGAAGCTCAGTTTGCCGGTTCAGATACTTCCACACTATGTGCAGAAACCGGTTCATCTTGTGACACTTCTTCAGGTTTCTTTTTCCATGTTTTATTCATTCCTGCTTGAACGGTTTCAACATCAATCTTCCCTTCTGGAGTGCTCGGGATATCATCTGATAGGTTCTTTCTCATTCTGTAGGTTCTAGCAGGGTGTCCCGGTTTGTTGCAATGATAGCATATCATTCTAGGTGTTCTCCATGGTCCATTGTTCATTCTACCATTCTTCCTTCTGCATGTAGCAGCAGTGTGACCACTACCATGATAGATCAAATAGGTTTCTCTCCAACCGGTTGCCGCTTGATAGCGACCACTACCTGACTAATGGTCATAGGCATTATACTGATTTGGATTCTGGTTCACAAAGGATTCAGGAAAAACTCCTTGAGTACTTTGAGGATTTCTCCAAGTGTTGCGCATAACAGACCTGCATTCAAATTCTCTATGCCCAAACTTGTTGCATGCATAACAGTTTCCATTGAATCTATTGGATCTAGGCTTATTGTTTAGAAAATAAGGGAAATTATTGTGGGCCTTATTTCTGCACACATTAGCAGTATGTCCTTCCTTGAGACAATTAAAGCAAATAGGTTTAAACTGTTGCTTACCTTTATCCTTTGATGTCGATTGCTTCTTTGATGCTACTTCTTTTGTTCCAGAGGTCTCACCTTCCTCGTAACCGAAAAAACCAAGTCCAGTGGTATTCTTTACCAGTTTTGCTGATTCAAGCTTTTGCTCTAGCTTAGCAGTACTCTTATTGAATTTGGCAAGTATCTCCTTTGTCTCAGTGAGTTCTTTGGTAATAGAAGTATTGGATTCCTTTAAGGTCGCATTCTCAGAAATAGCCATGTTTAGTTCACCTTGCATTTCTTATTTTTCCACTTTACTCTCTTGGAGATGAGCGGTAAGGGCACTGATTTTTTGCTTCAACTTGGAGATCTCATGATCTTTGTCTTTTACCAGGTCTTCAGCTTTCATTCAGTTCTCAAGATCTTGACACATTCTGATAGTCAGTCCTTCCAGTTCCCTTCTCAGGTTGGCATTAGATTCATTCAGTTTTTCAACTTCTTCAATTAGGGCCTTCATGTCTACTTCATCAAAAGAACTATTTTCAGTAAGCTCCATTAGTTTCTCAGCATGCTCTCTTCTTTTTGCCAGAGAGGCTTTATATTTGACTTTGAGTTCATCAAAGGCTTTCTCAGTCTGAGTGAGACGATGAGTAAGTTCTCTCACAGTGTAGTCCCCCATATCTCCTTCCAAGTGGTTAGACTTATAGAAAGGTTGGCTCTGATACTAATTGATGAATACTAAGAGAGGAGGGGGGAGAATTAGTATACCAAAAAACACTGAACTCAAACACTTAAATAGTTTAGCAGATAACTGGGATGACAGATTTACAAATAAACCAGTTAGGATAAATGCAAACCAAATATCAAACAAAGCATTCACCCACAAGAGCACAATCACCATAACACAAGAAGTTTTGACGTGGAAACCCAAATGGGAAAAACCACGGTGAGCAGAAACTCACAAGTAACTATCTGCAGAATAGAAACCAAACTGGTTAAGGTCAGACTGATTAAGGTCATACAATGTTCTTCACTAGAACAGATCCTGTTAGGAATCTAGATCTCTATTAGGAGATAAGTCCTATTAAAGACTACCTTGTGAGAGGATTTCAGATTCACAGTTGTGAACTACCTTGTTAGAGGATTTACAAAGGCTTTGTTGGGCCTACCCGGTTAAGGGTTTTAGACTTGTTGAAGATATGAGTAATCAACAAGTAGATGATCTAGATACTAGCACAGTATGCTTGGTTAGATCCTTGATAGCTCATTGTTAATGCACATTTAGCATTACTTCAGTCTTCAATATCTCCACACTCTGTTTGTTCATACAGACCTAATCTTCTCTTCTATAATCGCACATGCAAAAACCTCATCACCTAAAACCCTAGACATGATGTCCTTATAAAGGAGTCTGATTTCATGTCGGTCCAATAGGATTACATTACAAGTTCCTAGGTTCAGTGCATCTAGACACATTTGGTAACATGACACAAAATCACTACCAAAGTGTCGGTGGATGATAACTCATCACAGAAATATCGGTTGGTAACTCATCACAGAGTAATACTGGTTCATACATTTTACCAATTACCGGTTGTCAAAATGAAGACTAAAAAAATGTTAACTACCGCTTTGTTCCTTCATACCGCTTTGAGATCCTCGAACGGCTTGAGGTCTTCATACCACTTTGGGTCTTCAGTCAGTTTGTGACCGGTAAACACCTTCTGCAAAACACAGATAGTCTAAAGACTATAATACATAATATCGGTTGGAACAATTATCGATTGAGCATAACTCATACATAAAGAAAGTGATCTCAAAACAAGTGTGTGTCCATCAATGACAATCACAACATCATCAAAATGCCAATAGATTCACCCTTCTCATAATTAGGAAGTGGATTTTTGAAAGTTGTGTGCGACCCGTATGTCTTATGCCCATCCACAGTTATGACGTCATTGTCAATCAAATATTGGATGACATTTTTAACCACTGACAATCATTTGTTTGGTGTCCCTTGTTTCGATGAAAATCACAATAACGATTGTCGTTCCACCAACCAGGTTTAACCTTGGGTTCAAAGTCTGTTGCTTCTGGCATGGTAATCAACTTGTTTGCAAGAAGTGTCTTTAATGCTGACCCAAGTGGTTCATCAATGTTAGTAAATTTCCTATGAAAATTATTAAAAGGTGGTTTTGGTTTATTGTTATCTTGTTGAATCACTGTTGTGTGATTTGACAAATTAAAAATCAGTCGCTTTGGTTTCAAATTATTATTATCCATTATCCCATCATTGACGATGTTTTGATTTATGTTTCAAAACTTGGGCTTATCATTGATGTTATTATTAGTATTGTTGTTGAGAGGAGGATTAACTCCTTTGTATATCTTCAACTCTCCTTTCTTTACCATAGATTACTCAACCCTGATTCCATTATCAATCATCTTTTCAAAACTTGGAGGACATTGCATTTTTAATTTATCACTCATTTATTCATTTAGATTGTCAATGAATATGTCCATCTTTTCATTATCTGGTACCGTACAAGGGTATCGTGCAACTAATCGTCTCCACCTTTGCAGAAACTTCATGAAAGGTTCTCCACTCTTTTGCTTGGTGTTACACAAGTCTAGCATTGTGATCTCATGTTGTATGTTATAAGAGTATTGTGAAACAAACTTGTCCACCAATTCTACAAATGTTATAATTCTAGGTGGAAGTTTCAAAAACCATTTCATAGATTGTCCACTTAAGCTCTTTGGAAATAACCTCATTAAGTATGTGTCCTCATATGTAAACTCCATGCTCATCGTGCAAAATTATCTTACATGATCTTGGAGATTAGTTCTTCCATTATATTTTGTCATAACTAGGAGTTTCACAATTCGGAGGAAAAGGTATCATGTTTAGACTTATGTCAAATGGATAAGGACATATTTCTTGGAGCGAACACCTTTTAGTATTTCCCCTTTGTGTATCTTGAATTTGTGTTTGAAGAGTTTGTATTTGTTAAGTGAGAGCCAAAAGGGGATTATCTACATTAGTTCTTGCTTCACAATTTCGGTTGTTCTGAACTTGTTCATTGTGGATATCATTTTGAGTTTCTTCATTTTGGACCTCATTCGGAATTCGTTCATTTCAAGTATGGTTGGAATCATTTTGAGTATCAGTTGTATTTTCACCTTGTTTCAAGCTAGTAGTGTCAAAATTACTTGGTAACTTGACACCCTGATGTGCCAACATTAGTAAATATATTTCCTTGTCCGTTTCAAAGACCCTTTCTAAGAATCTAGCAAACTTTGGGTCTTGTTGGGCTTCTCTGATTTGTTCTGTCATTATTCCATATTCACCAGGCTCACTATTTTGAGTAGTGGATGTAAGTTATTGAAAGAAAGGATTGTATTCTTCCATTGTAAATGTTTCTCTTTATTTTCCTTTAAGTCTTAGTTTCTGAGCCCTAGTTAACATGGGCATACAAGTGATCTGAATGTTTTTGAAAAGGATTTCAATTTTCAAAAAAGTGTCTCAATAAGTGATCAATTGTTGAGGTAAATATTATAAATTGATACGACCACTTATATTGAGAGATTGGGATAATCTCAATCTTTGTTGTAAAGATAGCATTCTCAAAGGTTCATTGTCAAACTCGTTTCCATGACTACACAGATAATCACGATAGCAGTGTAAGAATACGCATTGTTTCAATAAAAGTTTTTGATTGATGTAGAGAAATCTTCTCTTTTTGAAAATCTCTTCCTTACTAAGCTTCCTCTTTTTCAAACGACATGAAATGATCATTCAAGTATTTGCGAGTTTGCAGGTTTTTCAATCCTAGTTTGGAGTGCAAATTTTGTGATTTTGATATGACCAAGTTCGGTAGGAAAGATATATCCTATCATAGAGAACGAGGTTAACTTGATCAAGTAATGTAGTTTCGTGATAGAGGATGATAGATCTTGATGAGAAACTATGTTTAAGAGATCAATTTATCAAAGATGATATGATTATAAATGCACTTTGAGATTTTGGATCTTAAACTTGTTAGAGATGAATACTTAAAAACCTTAGTGTGTATAGCTTTGAATCAACTTTGACAGAAGATAACTTGACTGAGTTCTCCTAGAAGATGACCTAACCTCTATGTTTGATTGTTTGAGAAATGGGTTGTTTTTGTTTTCTAATTTTGATGCAGTTTACCAGAAACACTGACAAAATGATCGGAAACGTTGATAAAATGACTAGAAATGCTGCTATACTAACTCGGAATGCTGCTATATTGACTAGAAATGATGAGAAAATGACTAGAAATGTTGAGGAATAGACCAGGAACACTAAGACAAAGACCAAAAATGCTATCAAACAGAACAGGAACTCTGAGACAGAAACCAAAAACACTATCAGACAAACCAGGAAATCTGAGATAGAGACCAAAAATGCTATACTGCAATTCTATGTCTCAAAAGTTCAAATCAGTGATGTTTGGACTTAGCAAATGGTTGTTTGAACTTAAAAGATTCTTGTTTTGACACAAATATTTGATTTTCAGACTCAGATAACTGATGTTTACACTTACCAAGTGCAAACTTGGAGAGCTAATGTTGAAACATAAGCAAGTTGACATTCAAACAAAGAGAGTTATAGTTTAGACCAAAAGAGTTGATATTTGGACCAGAAGAGCTAAATTTTGAACCAAGAGAGCTGACATTTGGACCAAAAGAGCTAAAGTTTGAACTAGGAACTCTGAAGTTTATATGACTGAAGTTGGAACTTAAATAATGGTTGTTTTGACTCTAAGAGTTGATGTGTAGACTCAGATAACTAATGCTCAGACTTAGGAAGCTCAACCTTGGAGAGTTAATGTTGAAATATGAGAAAGCTAACATTCATACCAAGAGAGCCAGAGTTTAGACCAAAAGAGTTGACATTTGGACCAGGAGGGCCAACGTTTGAACTAGGAGAGCTGACGTTTGGACTGAATGAGCTACGGTTTGGACTGAGAGAGCTATTGTTTGGACTGAAAGAACTACTGTTTGGATCGAGAGAGCTATAGTTTGGACCAAGAGAGCTACTATTTGGATCGAAAGAGCTACTGTTTAGACTGAAAGAGTTATTGTTTGGACCGAGAGAACTACTGTTTGGACTCAAAGAGCTAATCTGCTGTGAAACTTGTAAACTTGACAATTTGAAGTTTGAGTTTGCAATTTTTGTTGAGTTTCAATGGATGATATCTTGAATTGATTTACAAACACATAATCCAAATTGTCTTTTGTCCCAAAGGACACATAAAGTGTATGTTCAAGAAACTTTAAAGAAAGCCCAAGTTTTCATGGGCTTTGAAAAATTGAAAACACACCATTCTGTCTATCCTAAGGAGATTGGCTTCATTATTAGTTCTCAGCCCACATATTGGTACCCTGTCAGCTCACACAACCTTGTCACCCCCTAAAGGGCGCTTGTGTTTTTTCCTTTGCGAGAGCTAGTGGAGTCTCATTATGAGCCTAGCAATAAGGTCTCAAAAGGGGAGTTTGCACATATGATCAAGAGGGGCTTACGGTGAGTGTCTTCGAGAGAGATTCTTCCCCCTCCCTGCACTGAGATGATAACAATGTTCAGAGGTAAATAGGGTAGCTTCTAATTTTAATTGGAACTTGTAAGGGATTTGTTGAGCACATTGGGGTATAAACTCAATTAAGAGGTCTCCCAGCCTTGAAAAACAAGGTTTAATATACCCGAAGGTACGGAGGAGAGCTATTCCTAAGCACTGTCGTTGACTTGATTTTCATCAAATCATGTTTATTTTATAGTGGGTTGGAGTACTTGGTATTAGTCATTCCCACTTGGGTCATTCCCTTCTCACCAGCCTTATGGGCTACTCGGGAGGGAAGGCCCACTGCAGATATGCACTATTGAAAAGAAAAGATGAGTCTAGCTTTCTGATCACCTAAGAAACGTGAGAGAATACTTGCCTATCATCCAAAACACATAAGACATGTTTGCTCATTTCCATTGTATTTAGTCTGTGTGCCTAATTTATCACAAACAAGTGCAAAATCTTGTGGCTGCAAAAAATGTTAGTAGTTTATATTGCATTCTTTGGCGGCAAAATGATTTATAACTCCAATCTTTTACATTGAAATAGGTACCTACAAAATCAATAAATTGCAAATTAGGTTTGGGAAAATGACAGTCCAGATGCAGAAATGAGCATTGCAGAATATAACATTGAAATTATTAATGAAAAACTAAAAAACATTGTCAAATCAACCAAAAATGCCATCCAACTAACCAAAAACGATGCTCTGAACCCTAGAAACGCTGTCAAAATGACCAGTAGAGCTACCAAAATGACCAGGAACGTTGTCAAAATGACCAGGAGCGTTGCCAAAATGACCAGGAACACTGCCAAACTAACCAAGAGTGCTGCCAAACTAACCAAGAATGCTAAATCGGAGACTGAAAATGCTAAAGTACCAAAAAAAAATCAGAGTTGAAAAATCTCCCATGAATGCCATTTGAGGTGACAGGATGCTAAAATAGAGATCGAGAATGTGAATCTGGAACCCGAAAGAGGTAATTTGTGTGTCGAAAGAGATAATCAAATTTTCAATGATATTTCCTGCAAGCAAACTTGTTAGAGATCAAAGGGGCTAATTCCTACGGTGGGCGCCAATTAATGTGATGTTAAAAATGTGTGTCAATGGAAACAAGCATACACATAGATGAGACAATAAAACATAAGTAGGAAGCAAAAATAAAAGCTAAATTAAAGATGCAAACCCATAGCCTCCTTTCAAATGTCCCATCTTCCTCTATTCTTGAGGACCTTGAAGTTTTTAGAATTGTTGGCTCTCTGTGGATCAATGACCGCCCATAGTGACAACTCAAGAGTTGAGTAGCTACTTAATCATGATTGATTGTGCAAATGATATGAGATGCATGCTGATTGATGTATGATTTATCTAGAATGATCTATTCAAGCTACATGATTGATAAAATGCAACTAGATTGATATGAAAATAAACTATGATTAATCTAATTAGCAATTATTGCTAGATGATCAAGATGTAAAATGCCTACAGTAAGTATGTAAAAACTATGAATGTAACAGATCTTTTTTTCTCCAAAATGAGGGGTATTTATAGGATTTCCAAGGCCAAAGCTAAGTTGGTAGGAATCGATGGTCTAGATTCGATCAAAGGATATCAAGGGCCAAGATTGAGGAAGTTGGAGAAGAGGTTGGAGGAAGGGATACATGTCATCTTTGTGGTGAAAAGTGTCAAGGAACCTTGCTCATGAGAGGGTAAGTGTCCAAGGGAGAAGACATGTGGCAAAAGTACTTTGTGTCTCAAGGAGGGATATCCAACCCACGGGAGGTTAGAATGAAAGAGGTTAGGATGTATAAGATAGGATAGGGTTAGTTAAACCTAGGATTAGATAGAATGGATTAGGTTAGGGGGTGGTTAGGCTAGGTGGTTAGAAGTTAGGAGCCACGTGCTCATTTGAATTTAGAGATTCAAATAATTAGGAAAAATAGATAATTAATCTCAACAAACTTAGATTTATTAAATTTAATTATGGGATTAGAAGAATTGATTTAAATGGGGGGAGGATTAATTAATTTAGATTAATTAATGAAAGGGGATTATTGAAATGAACTATATAAATAAATCATTTAGATTTATTTACAAGTAGATGAATAGGGAAATTAATCAAATTACTCACGAATTAATTAATCAGAAGGGGGATTAATTAAATAACTGTATATTTAACCAATTATCTTTAGACCATTTTTAGGTGTACACATTTTTCCCCTCTTTGAATTGATGTGTGACGACAGATTGATTCAAAGAAAACTTGATTGATGTTGTTGCTGATACGATATGATAGGACACGAATTCGATCTTGATTTCGATGCAGATTTGATTCGATATGATGCGGATTTGACTCCAGATGACAAATCTCGATATGATGCCCCAAACACTGATTGATAGATTATGATGCGAGGATGCCCTCTCGGGAGATCAATTAGATAATTTTTGAATTTTTTTGAATTTTTCACGATTTTTAAATTTTTTTTATATTTATTAATTTTTCACGATTTTTAATGATTTTATGATTTTTAAATATTTTCAAAGTTGATCCGATTCATTTCCCGATAAGAATTTTGAAAATGTTGTCTTGTCAGGCTGATTAGTTGATCAGATGACTAAAAATAAGTAGTATAAAAATCCCACTTAAATGCCCCACTTTGAGTTTAAAAAGTGAAATTCATTTTTACCACTCCTCATTTGTGCATTTGATCTTGTTGAAAAGTTGCTCTGGAGAAGAAATTTACGATCCCAGACCACCAACACAAGTTCGAGCGAGTTCGGTGTCATGAGCGTCCTCCGGCCTACGGTCCACTAGTACGTACCCCGAGAAAACACTCTCTCGTTACTTGTTTAGTTGATTTTTGAAAAATTTAGCCAGTTTTAGAAAAAAAAAAACATTTTTTCTTCGTTTTAGCATATGGGTTTTTTTTTTAAATTATGTTTTTGAACTGGTTTTTAGGCATTTAAAAATGGGTTTTAGGCTTTTTTGAAAATTTTAATTGTTTGCCATTTAAAAAAATATATATTTTTAAATGCCTTTATGGCGCTGTCAGCAGTGCCGCCATAGACGTCGTGGGCGCCACAAGCATCGTGAGCGTTGGGGGCACCTCAAACACCGAGGGCACTACGGCGAGCGCCACCGTGGGCGTCGCGAACCACCATGGGCCCTCAGACCGCCGAGGAGACCCACCCAAACAAGGCCAAACGCTGATAAAATTGATAATGCTCAAAATGAGATAAAAAAATTTGTTTTGTTGTGCCTCTAACCCCAAACGTTGCGATTTTTTATAAAGGCGATGAAATGCTGCCAAGCTAATTTGATTTTTGATTGATTTTGATTGTCTTGATTTCGATAGGGTAAGATAGATTTGATGATTTATGATAGGTATCAAATTGATAAAATTAGATACTCCTGATTGATGAAAATTGATGATCAGTTTTGATTATCTTAAACTCCTAAAGGGTTTCCCAACGTGGATTACTTAATTAAACTAATCTTTACTTAAAGTCAATTAATCCACTTAAGATATATATATATATATATATATGATGATCAGTTTTGATTATCTTAAACTCCTAAAGGGTTTCCCAACGTGGATTACTTAATTAAACTAATTTTTACTTAAAGTCAATTAATCCACTTAAGATATATATATATCCATTATGAACTTAATTACACTAAACAATGATTGTTTCATACTTTGCATGAGATAACGCTAACATTTCTATGTTTCATTCATGATAATACATTCAATTACATTACAACAATGATTTAATCAAAGATATAAATCCTATCATCTAAATCTCATCATAATACATTGTTTTTACATTGCAAAGGATAACATAATATTACAATTGCACTTAAAACATAAAGTCTCATAAAAATACATAATGATTACATCAAATTACAACTGTCATAAAGGCATACATATAAACATATGATACAACCGATCAAATAAGGTCCAAGAGATACAAATATGATCCAAGAAGAACAAAGAGGATCCAACTAGTACAATGAAATGAAGCAAATCCAAGAGATGCATCCGAAGTACCTGCGAAGCTAATCCCTCACAAGAAAGCATGCACAAAATACTCGATGGAAAGTGTCATTACCACCTGATCATGTGGCCCAAAAAGGAACCGGCCCTCCATGCTAGGAGATAGTAATAAGACCCTCAAGCAAACCATTATAAAGCATCATATTGTCTAACATGTACATCGGGTACTCACATAAGGCATAAGATTACAAATATGACTCCGACAAGAGTGCTCCAAGCAAAGCCAACACATGACTACACACTAGTGAACATAAGGGAAGAGTGTCATCGCATAGTTGGTATGGGTTATCCTGTCAGGCTTCCATAGGCCTCATCTCCATCCCAGGTTATCCTAGTAGCCTCTCCCGAACCCTCGGCCCCCATCCATAACTCATGCGGCCTCAACAAACCTTTCATGAAGACAAGGTAGTTGGTTTGCCATTCTAGGGCTTCCCACTGCATCCTGAGTCTGTACTAGCACTCAACCATGAGCGAAGCATAATTAATCTTGATTAATGTTTTAAAACCCAACCCCAATTTATTAATTAAATTATCACTTATTACTCAACTTCCAAGGGGTTATCCTGGTAGCCACTTTGGGCCCCGACCCCCACTTCGAAGCCAGTCTTCTTTATGACACTACACAACCTCCAAAGAACTCCAAGGAAAAACACAAAATCCAACCGACACAGGGAGTTCAAAACAAAACTGAAAAACCAATTTGGTTATACAAACCTTCTACCAAGGTTAAACCAACTGGAGGTGTGAAACGGACAACTGGTCTTATCACAAGACAAGACCACAACATAATAAAGCAAGTACAACCACAATCAACACTAAACCAATTATCTTGCACGACAGACTCGCATTCAACAACATACCAACATGATTCACAAAAATGTCTCTTTCCAAATCAGATACCAAAATCCTCCAATCAAAGTAAATACTCAAAAGGGTACACATGCACACTAAACATATCCATTTTAAGGAATCATAAAGACCATTCAAAATATAATTAAAAGCTAATGTTATCTAATTGTAGATTGTTCAATAAACTGATTTGTCCATGATAAGAAAAATCCACAATAGGGAAAAAACACATAACAAGGGTCTAAGTCAACATACACCCAAATAGACTTGTGAAATGCTTGATTTAAAAACCATACCCACATACACAAGAAAAAATTTCCATTTTAAATAAAATTAAGCCATTAAATCTCCAAACCAAAAATGATCAACAAAGGACTCACTTCCATTTAAATACCATACACCCTTTAAAAGAATAAAAGCAATTCGTAAACTAAATAGGTCATCATTTAAAATAAATATAGATCTTTTCAATTAAAGCCAATTTGACTGAAAACAAGTTTCATTTGCATTCAAATTTCTAATTAATGAAAATAACAATAAAATATATTTGAAAACCAAAATCATTATTTATGTCAAAATAGATCTATCATTTAAAAATCATATTGACTAATTTTAATTGATGATTGTTAAAAGCACTTTATTTTCCAAGTTATTATGATAATATCTAGTCAATTATAACAAAATTTCACTATTCAACTTATTCACATTCAAATATACATACATACATATATGTATATATACATATGTACATACATATATATACATATGCATATACATATACATATACATATACATATACATATACATATACATATACATATACATATACACATATACATATACATATACATATACATATACATATGTATATGTATATATATATATATATGTATGTATATATGTATATGTATGTATATGTGTATATGTATGTATGTATGTATGTATGTATGTATGTATGTATGTATGTATGTATGTATATTATCAAATTAAAATATACAAAAACCCACTTTAGTAGCTTGGGAAAATTAACTTCTTTTTTCATAGAAAAAGAACACATGACTGCAACCCTACATGGCGCCTGGCATATTCCTCATAGCGTGGAGGAGAGGGGGCTTCCACGACTGTGGAAAGCTCCCCCCCATGGATATGGTAAGGGGACACCATAGCAGTGGTGGCCTCTCCCCATAGTTGTGGGTAGAGAGGTGCCCACGGTTGTGGGTGGCCTCTCCCCACATCGTGGGGTTTGGCTCCACGCCCCCCCACAAACCAATTTTTTTTTTGTTAATTAAAAAAAATTAAAACAAAATTTCAACAATGAAATTTCTAGCAACAAACAAAAACAATCCTCTGCCTAGAAATGGGGTATGAATATTTGACAACAACTTGAATGGTAAAACATTCAAAATATTTGTTTAACAATCTAAATCAAAGATTCAAATACAAAATTTTAAGATATTTCCAGTTCATCCATATTTTACAGTTCAATTCTTTCTTCCCAAAAAGAAAATTGAAAGAACCAATTTTACCCAGAAAGGGAAGGAATGAACTTCCTCCAATTTCACTAAGTCTAGATTGAAATCTAGCTATAAGAGAATTCTCAACAGCAAATTGTTTCAACTAGACAAAGGAAGAAACAAAACAGTCACACAATCTCAGACAATTTTAAAAGACAAACAAAGAAAAAGAATCAAGCATCCAACCTGCAAATGCTTTCCTAGAAGAAATTTGAGGAAGAGCCAACCAATTCCTTCCAAAAGTTAGAATTTCTTCAAAGAGAGCCAATTTCCCCCCAAAATGAAAAGACTCCCTTCTCAGGCAAAACTCCCAGAATTTTTACCCAAAATCTCTATTAGGTCAAATTCTTTTCCTCCAATATTTCATTTTTCCCAAAATGCAAAATTCAAAATACTTTTTTCCTACCAAGTTGAATACTTTTCAATTAGACATACAAAAAGTCAAGAGAAGATATTTTATTTTCACAAATTTAATTACCTTTTTTAAAAAACACATAACATCAAATTCAATCACATAATACAGTTAATTTAATTGGCTAACTTGGTGAAGTTGATTTATTTGTTTCAATTCTCTATAGGGGTCCTTTTTTAATTTATCCCTAATTTAATTTATTCATAATAATACACTTTAACCCAAAATTACCCTAAGGTAAAATAATTAATTTCACATATAACACACTAGAAGGATATAACAAATCACAAAATGAAAAACACATAAACTTCACTAAACAAAATAAGGACATGACTCACAATACCAACATCGAAAAAGTAGCCTACTTGGAAATCCGACAGGATTGACAAATAACTGACAATACTCACAATCGAGCAACGTTAGGAATGACATTACGACCTTAAAACCATCTCCTCCACTTCCATCAAGTTAATTAGGTATGCTTAGACCTGTGGAACCAGGTAGAGTCAGTACCTTGTACCTGCAATTCCTACACCACCGAACCACACACACACACACACACATATATATATATATACAAATACAGTAAACACATCTGTGAAGGAGAATCACGGCTTTCCGTGTCTCACCGAAGTGAGTGACGGGAAATCATCTCCTCTCATCCCATACACTTTCCACACATACATGACGACATATACATAGTGTAACTCACACATGAAGTAAATTTGTTAGTCCATCGTTAGTAACACATAAATAAAAATTAATGTTTCATCATTTATAAAATACAATGCATAAGCAGAATTAACATATACTCATTCAAAGAAATAGCGCCTAATCAACATCTACTCCTCAATAAGAAATAATGCATAATCACATTCACCAAAACACACTCCAAAGCATAATACCTGGATAAAACATCACAATCACAATGTATTTACCATTCACGTAAGCCATTGAAAAGTCAACCATGGTCAACGAGGTCAAAAATAGTTTGATTAGGGTAGGGATATTACATGCAAACTGTGCCTTCTCACTTCTCTCTTAAAGAGAGAAGAATTCTCATTGAGAAAACTCTCCCTTTCTCATGGATTGAAGGATGTTTGTTCTATACTAGCCCAGATCATGTGATGAGAAGATGTGTCAGAGAAGATGAAACCTATGACATTTAGCATACATGTCATGATGAACCCTGTGGAGGACATTTCGCTGCCAAAAGAACAACAATCAAAATTCTTAACACATGTTATTACTGGCCTACACTTCATAAAGATGCAAGAAAGTACACCAAGAAGTGTGATAAATGTCAGAGGATGGGATGACCAACAAAATCAAATGAGATGCCCCTCTACCCTCAAGTTGTAATTACACCATTTGATAAATGGGGCCTAGATTTTGTAGGTACAATTGATCCACCATCAAATGGTAAGTCCTATATCCTAGTATGTATTGACTATGTGACTAAGTGGGTTGAAGCTAAGGCAATGAAACATGCAAGGGATAATAAGGTCGCAAAGTTCCTTTATGAAGAAATCTTCACAAGATATGGAGTATCAAGGGAAATAGTGAGAGATCAATGAGATCAATTCACATCAACCCTTATTATAGCACTAGCTAATGAATACAACATTAGGCATCAGAAATCTATTCCTTATCATCCTCAATAAAATGGGCAAGTTGAGATCACAAACTGAGAAATTGAAGTAATTTTGACAAAAACAGTAGCCATTCATAGGAAAGATTGGAAAAATAGGTTGTCGGAAGCTATATGGGCCTACAAAACCACATGGAAAACAACCACTGGTTTCACACCATTTGAACTATATATGGTAAAACAACCATGATGCCAATTGAGTTTGAACATAAAACTTTAATGACTGCAGTGGATATGGAAATAAATCTATCAACAACACAAACATAAAGGATCATGCAACTCAATAACTGTTATGGGACTTTTTCCTATGGAATGGAGTTATAATAAATATTATTAAATAAATATAATTATGGACATTACAATTGTTATGAAGGGTTATGACTTTTGTTACCACTCTTGAGACATTATTTAAAACCTATGAATCAATAAAGGACTTAGAGGGAGAAAATAGTAGAAGAAAAAGAGAGAGGATAGTTAAGGTCTGGTGGTTGGGCATTGGGCATTGGAGAAGGGGCATATAGTGTGTGTCCAACTCGAGGTACAACATACACTCGGGAGTGTCCTGGCCAGGGCTATGTTTATTTCATGTTGTGAAGGCATGTGGGGTTCTGTGTAAGAACCGTGTTTATTTCATGTCGTGAAGGCATGTGGGGTTCTGTATAAGAACCATGTCCTCCTGGAATGCTCCCTTGCCTGGAAACCCTATACCTTAACTAATCCTCTGCGTGTAGGAAAGCAGCCTCTCCGTGATTTATAGATATGTATTAATCAATCTCATATAGTCTTTTCCCTAATGTTTCACCATTGAAAATTATTATCTCAATGTTTTATATAATCTGAGTAATTAGTTTATCATTACTTGAATAAATTAATTTGATACTTTATTAAAATACTATGTAAATACTTAATAATAAATAGTAAATTTAACACCTTAATATTAAATTATCTATCTTAGGTAAAAAGGTTAATCCACTACTGGTACTTAATAAATCATAAGGGAAAGGTACTATTACAATAACTTAGATGAAATGAGGAAGGCGACCCTTCATCACAGTGAAGTTGTGCAAGCTCAATGGAACAAATGGCATGATAAATACATTAAAGAAAAGTCGTTCCAACCAGGTGATTGGGCTCTTCTTTATGACTCTTGGTATCAAGAAGGTGATGGAAAATTACAAACCAGATGGCTAGGGTCATATGAGGTAGTACAAGCATTTTCAAATGGACCAGTTCAACTTACCACAATTGAGCCTGTTAGATTTAAATTGCTAGTCAACGGTCATCGCTTGTCGTTATATCACAAGCCAGCTTCAAAAGCAAAATTCATGCAACAATTCACCACCTCTCCTGCAGCCAAAGGAAGTGGACCATGTGTCCATACTTATGCCTAAGAAACATATGCATCAAATCATAATAAAGATTTTCAATTCAATGGAAATCAAATTCTCTGCTCATTCCGTACATCCGCCTTCACCTCATAATTCTTTATTTTCCATCCATCTCTCCATCATCACACTCCACCTCATACTTCATTTATTACTTAACTGATTGATTGACGGAAACTGAGCACACCATAATCTGAGACATGCAAATGCAATTTAACGGGTACATGCGAACAATTACTTCTTCCATAATTATCTTAAATGACATTACTTTTCATCATGTTCATTTATTATGATATTTACAAGCATATTTTTCCTATGTCACTCCAACCTGTGTGGACACATGTCTTACTTTAGGTTGGGGGGAGGAAAATACACCCATTAGTTGTCCTTTAGTTGATTTGAACCAATGATTTGACACTTGAGAAGTCACAAAGCGTCGCCATTTTTCTTAAAACTCCTTTCTAATACTTTTATTAATGATTTTCCTCTATCTTAGTTTGTCTTAGTTGACAAACTTCAAACCAAAAAGGGTAAGTTGTAGGGTTAGAAGAGTCTAAAAACTAAATTCAAGCAAAGAATAAGCAAATTCGACTCATTCAATGAAGATAGAACAGGGGAATTTTTTTTTAAAGTGAATGCAAGAAAAAGGGTGGTCAGTTAATTAGAAATGAACCTACTGTTCATGATGTGATTTTGCAAGATGTTGTTTGTCTAGCAGAATTTCAACATTATGGCTGGCTAGACTATTTCTTAAAGTTACTTAGCTTTAATGATGTCATTGCTACAGAATTTGCAGAAACTTTTGCAAATGGAAAAGCAGTGGTAAAAGGATTGGAAGAGGTGGTAACAGAAGAAAGAATTGCAGAAGTTACAAGGTTGTCCACTGAAGGGGAACCATACCCTGTATCTCATGATGCAAGATCAACAAGGGCAAAATTTACTGAACCTAGTGATCCACCACTTGTTGTGGATAAATAGGGGACAAGAAGAACGTCGTTGCCAGATAAGTGGATGCATGCAACTGTTCACATTTGAAAATACATTACCTATGAAGGTTGCCAGTCTTGTATGCACTCCACTCATTTCAAACTCTTAAGCCATCTGAGGCATGGGAGGAGAATGAATGTGCCCAATGTTCTCTACAGGTTGCTGGAAATCATGGCAGCTAAAACTCAAAAAGGTAGAACCAAATATGTGTCTCACCACTATTTGATTAAATTACTAGTTGAGAAATATTTACGAGAAGTCTCTACTATGACATGGGAGGAATTTGAAAATGTGGATCAGTTTAGACCTGAAAATGTGGAACAGAGGAATCAGTCTCACGGGTCTAACAAAAGAAGGAAGGTTTCAACAGCTACACCTGAGGCTTCTACCTCTGGTGTGAGACATAGAGAAATCCCTCATGCAACCACGATCATAGCAGTTGATTCTTCTAAATCAAAGGAAGAAGGAACCCCTTCTTCAAGTCATGATGATATTTCATTTCAAACTCTATGCCAAACAAGGGCACCAAATAGGAAAGTAGAGGAACAATGGAAGAAAGCAGGAAAAGGGAAAGAAAAAGGTTAGGGCTGAAACTCTAAGATAGAAAAACCTAGCCCTAGCCTTGGAAAATGGAAAATTGGAGACAATGTTCCTCTTGCAGCAACAAAAACTAGGGAGACCTCTACAACCAAGGCAAAGCCAGTTGCGCAAGATGTTGGTGAAATGTTAAGAAAAAGCCCTAGGCTAGAGACAATAGATGGAAAAGAGGCAGTAGCCTCTGAGGAAGAAGTACATGATGAAGGGAAGAGTGCATTTAAGGGACATGTATAGACAAGGATAGATCAACTTGCCTTCATTGTAGAACATGTTGTAGGAGAGTTGGTAGTCAGTTATATGAAAACCCTGACTAGGCTAAGGAACAATGTTGTCAGAGGACCAACAAGACCTTAGTTTGGGGGGAATGATGAGACAAGTTTATGGTCCTCTTTTCTAAGGATTTATTATGATTTCCATGATGATACTTTAGATTTTGATATTGTGATGACACTATTTACTATGTTATTCCCTTAGAAACTGTTATCTTTTGGGCTTAAGTTTGACCTTGAAACAGTTCATGATATTAATAAATATGCTATGTAATTATCTATTGAATGTGCATGTGTTGAAAAGGATGTTATTTTTCAAATGATTTGGGAAATGTGGATTGTTTGTATGTGCTAACGTGTTTTGCAGATTTATACCAAGAAAGTGGTGTTATGAAGAAGCTTGCAACAAGGAGCAAGACTCTTACCAGCTGATCGGTTGTTGAAGAGATCAAGAAGTGATCAACGTAGTGGATCTTCTCTACTTAATGTTGCAACTACCTTCTTTATTAATTATTTACAATCATTGAGTTGATTTAGGGGCATGTTGTGGTATATCTCTGCTGAGGGAGTCTTATTTGACTTGGCTAAGTGCATGCATGATCTTTTCTTTCCTCTTTTCGTGCTTTCAATAAATGGTGCCCTCCTTATGTTGTGCAGCTAGTCGACCAGTTAGTTAGGATTAGTTAGTAGATTTTATATTGATAAATAATGCTCAGATGATGTCTTGAAAGGGATTGATCCCTGATGTTGTCAGTTTACTTTTAGCTCTAAAATATAGTTTAAAAACATGTTGTCGTGTTTTGTGTACTTCTATTTTGATGAATAAGATGATATTCTAAGTTTCCAGCACTTGTGTTAATTTGGAAGTCTCACTTAAGGGGCCCCACTTGGTGAGAACTTTGTTTAGTTAGTTTAGCAGTTCTATTCCATTCAATAATTAGTATTGTTCCAGCAATGGACTATTCTTGCAACCACAAAACTTCACTTTGTGCATGTTCCTGTAGCCAAAGTGGGTAGAGTAGTTTTTTGCCTGTTTGTCTAGAATTTCATTTTTATATCTTGTGTTAGTTTAAGATTCACGTGTTCAGGCTAGTTATCAACTTAAGTTCAATTTCCTTTATTAATTATTTGCAGTATTTCAATACTATTATTGTTCTTTGCTTAAGTTATGATGGTCATAATTGAGTCTTAGTGCACATATTGTGCTGACCCATTTCAAGTTCATGTCCCTGGGGTGATAAGTTAAATGAACCTTCATAATGAGTCTGCTAGTTTCTTATTAAATATGTGTAATCTCTAAGTCATATATTTAAGGGCTTAGTTATTGAACCATTAGAGGAGGCCACGAGTTTTCATGTTTTTACCTTCATTTTCAGCACTTTACCCTAATTTCAGCCATTCAACTCACAAAAGAGGGTAAACAAATTTACCCCTTGAATCCAACCAATATTTTTAGTCCTTGTCATTGCTGGTTTGTGACTATATGTATTAGATGCAACCCTCTTTTGAATGTAATAGGTCTCTAAGCAAAAATTAGCGGTTTTCATCCTTCTTGTGGTAGAAATCCTAATTTTTCACCATTAAAATAGTATTGCCAACTCACAATCCTTTTGACATTATGCAGAACCTACACCTTGGAAACACATACACCCCCACCAATATGTTCAATTCAACCCCATTCTCATCTTATACAAAGTCGCATCTCCTTCACATGTTTTTAATACCCAACCACCACCATTCAAATTTTATTTTTGACATTACCCTAGCTACATGGGAAGCACAACATATACACATATGACACTTGTCATCATATTATGGAAGTAAATAATAGAGTCACCTTGTATAACATTGTCATCATTGGTTATTTTTACGTGGAAATGGTGTTTTTAGAAGGAAAACCTGGGTGGGTGAGTCTCATTTGTAACATTGTTGACATGAGAGGTTGAATTAGTGCATGTCACCTAGTTGAAAACTAGAACTTCAAGGAGAGTACTCTTATAGGTGGAAGTTCCCGCAAAGGTCCAAACTGTGAGAAAAAATTGAATCATGAATGTTTTGGTTTAAAAATTAGAGTTTCACAATTCATGCTTTGTAAACTAGGAATGACCTAACTTTCACATGAAAAACATTAAAAAGAGGATAAACATAATAGATCCAGCCTCAATTTTATTAGGAAGAGGGTTCAATGTTTATTGAAGTCTTATTCCCCTTTTGTTTGAGTTGAAAATGTAATTAAATTGTATAGTTGAATCTAGGGCAAGAAATTGGGAAATTGAAGTAAATTGATGAAAACAAAATGCTACAAATTTTCAATAGAGCCATAGATAGGAATCTGGGTAGAAGAAAAGAATCAGAACCTGCTCCTGAAAGTTTTGGGCTGATTTTTCGGGAATGAGTAGTAGAGATTCACCTTAGTCCTCTGATTTTCACTCCGTCGAAAGCTAAACCTATTTGTTGTCGGCAACTCTATCAAAATATTTGAGTATAGCTCCCGAGTCAATTCCCTAGATACATAAAGAGAGGAAAAAGGTTGTGGATAGGGGTTTGCCTTGGGTCAAACCCCAGTTTAGGATTTAACCTTGAAATTGAAATTATAATTATAATGGAAAACTATAACAAGATTCTTTCCTTTTGAGGGAAAGGTTGGATCTGAAATGAAATGCTTGTGTTTGAATGTATACCTTGATGAAGTTTGTTTGAATCCTCATGCAAGGGTTTAAGATGTCTTGTAGAATGACTTCATAAAAAGTTGATCATGGATTCCATCTTTAATTCTTGCACTTGAATTCACTTCTTCTCCTATGCTTGATTGCTTGCTCACTTGAATTGAATTTGATATTAGGATCATTAGACATCTTAGGTTTTTCTGTTAGGATTTAAAATGAGAGGGGTAGACCTCATTTTATACTTGATTTCCTAAAAATTATTTTCCACTCACTTGATGTGACCGTTGTGAGGACCAAATTTGGGTCTTGATTGAGAGAAATAGGGTGTTGGGCACCTTGGTCCTAAGCAATTAGGACTTAGATTTGGGGAGGAGGTAGAGAAGGTGATAAAATTTTTGGTTTGTTAGGTGGGGCAAGCAGAATCAACATAGTCATTAGGCATCAAAAGATGAATACCAAGGTGAGATCTAGGTGAGGACAAAAAAATATGTGGATATCACCTAGACCAAGAAAATATCATGAAGAGGACAACCTTTATAAAGAGAAGTTATGGTAGTAAGTCCACCATTGTATTCAATGTATAAATCCATTAGTAGGAAAGTTTTTATTTCACCGTCAAAGATGAAAATGATAACTTGAATCCATGATAGTCATATTGTACAAGCAGTGCCATGAAAATATGATAGTGATGATAGTCTTAGCCATAAACCTTTATGTGAAGATATGATAATCACCATTTGGATGAAGGTTACAGTCATATTAGGTCTAAAGAGACATTCATGAAGAAAAAATACAACTTTAGGCAAGTAGTAAAAATACAGAGTCAAAGAATAAAGATAAAGATAATTTGCAGTCTAGATAGTTTGTATCAATAGTCTTAGTGTAGAGCAAAGATGACATAAGATTTATGAATAACTAAAAGGACTCAAGTCAAAGATAGAGGGTTGAGAGAAAGATTAAAGGATAAAGATAACAAAGTAATAAGACATGTGGTAGTTCAAGTTCCTTAAGATATCCTATTCTTTGTGAAGGTTTGAGTAAACTCAAGGGACAAACATCACCCAAAAGCAAGCCCAAAACTAGATCATTCATCCGGATATTATTTCTTTTCTTAAAGTTGGTCATCACATACAAGTAGCTCTACATTATTTTAAAACACTACATTGGTGGCATATCAATCAAGAGAGGTTTTGGACCCACCAAACTTCAATTTTGAGTAGTTTGAAGTGTTTCTTTATTATTTTTTAATAAAGTTTTTTTTTCATGGGCATTTTAATAATTGTTTTTAATGGGATTTTAAAAAAAAAATTAAAAACAAAATTGTTAATAATTAAGCAAAATTGGGAACAATCTTTTTTTGCCCTTCTTTTTAACCTGTATCCAGCGCTTCCAACTGGCAGCCAAGGGGGGGAGTGCTATTTATCCTATATTTTTCTTGGCAATATCCCAATCGGTGGCATCTTCATCTACAATATTCTATAGGGATTCTTTGGTGGCATCATCTTCATGTTTCCAGATTTGCACTATTTCATGTTGTATGCTCTTGCATGAGCAATATTGTACTCGCACTATCATAAAGTGCCACACCTCTTTGTATCTTGTCATTGATGGCCTATTTGATGTAATCATCTTGTACATGTAGATTAGGAATGCCTTGCGAGACTTGGTGCATGGCTCCAGTTGAGACTTAGATTGTACACATCTGTGCATGGCTCCCATGAGACTTTGATTGTACCCGTATTTCTGCTATTTATGATTTTCTAGATGATGCTCAAAGAAGGTTGTCTCCATCTTTGATCTTCATTTTATTGCAGCGAGTGATTCATCGTCATCGATATTGGTACCTGGTTTTGTCACACTTTGACATTATTGGTGCAACATTGGTTCTCTTTCTTCCTCATGCTAAGGTATTTTGGTCAACATCATTGGACCATCTTTCTAGGAGATTTCATATTAAGGGGGGGCTTCATGGTCTCTTATTGTCTCTTATGAGAGGACTTTTTCTTCACATGAGGTTTTGTTCTTCTCATTCATAATAGAGAGCATTGTGTTCTTTCATCATCTCTCTTTTGGGGGGGACTTTTTTCCCACTGGGTTTCCTCCCTTTCTCCATTTGTGAGAGATTGAATTGCATAGGTTTGCTTGCATTTGCATATTGTACATAGGTCCCTATCATGGCCTAGTAGACAATACCAATCTTGCATTGTTGACTTGAGTCTTCATTCTCCTATGTTCCACTTAAGGGGGGGTGTTGGTGTAATGTATAATTTGCACCAATGATAGAAGCTCAATGATGAATGAAGAAACTGCTCCACGAACGTCGAAAAAAATTCCTCCCCTTAGGAAGAAATAAAACCAAAGGTATATCCATGAAATCTCCCCAATCATGAAGGGAAGATGTATGAAAAAAACTCATGATGAAAGGAATCTTTAAAAACTTCTCAAGTGTCTCCATGTCGATGCTGGAAGATACCCCCTCCAAAGGCGATGAACTGCTCCATACTACTGAAAAAGGCACTTCAAGATCTAGTGGAGAAGAATATAGAACAAGTCCCAAAGACTCACATGTTTCCTCTAAGCATAAAGAGACCTCCTCCAATTGTTGTACATAAGTATCCACAATCATGTCAACCTCGAAAGAATGATCATGTAGAGAATAAACAAGAGGGTTAGAGTGTTCCCTCTCAATAATCAAAGAAGGATTATCTTCATCAAAGAGAATATGAATATCATCAATAATGTCTCCCAAATCTGCAATGTAGGACTCCACAAACAAACCTGCAATGACTGTCATGTACTCATCCCATGAAACTGAAGCTGGAAGACAAGATATATCATGTTGCACTGAATCACATGAAGGAAAAATTATCACACTATCTGCATCATCAGGTGAAATAGGTGATGTGATATCAATAGGAGGATATGAAACACAAGGCTCATGAACGGGGTCACATGTGAGAATCCCCAAGTTCGAGTACACAAAGTTCTCCTCAAAATCTGAACCATCACAAGAAGGGTGATCATCATGTGTAGAATCATCATATGTGAAATCATCATTGTAGTCACATAAATCTGTCCACTTAATTAAATGAATACTTAGTATTTATTTGATTATTTAACCATCAATTAATAATTAATTAAATTAATATTTAATTAATTCATCTTAACCCTCTTCTCCTATTAATTAAATAAATTATTCAATTTATTTGATTTAATTCACTTAACCAAATTCAGACCATTAATTAAATAAATAAATCATATTTATTTAATTAAATCTTCTCTCACATTTAAATAAATTAATATTTATTTAAACTCCCCCAAAATCCCACCTCTCACATTTAAATAAATTAACATTTATTTAAATCACCTTTATCCTCCACCCACTTGTATTTTCCTACAAATGCAAGTTGCACAATTATTTTAAATAAATAATTTATTTAAATCACTTTTATCCTCCACCCACTTGTATTTTCTTACAAATGCAAGTTGTACAATTATTTTAAATAAATAATTTATTTAAATCACCTGTATCCTCCACCCACTTGTATTTTCCTACAAAAGCAAGTTGCACAACTATTTTAAATAAATTATTTATTTAAAATCCTATTTATCCTCACCCACTTGAAACCTTTAATGGTTTCCCTTAAAGTCTTCAAACTTGATGGCTTTAAAGTCTTCAAACTTGATGGCTTCAAACTTGATGGCTTTAATGTCTTCAAACTTGATGGCTTCCTTCTATAGTCTTCTTAAGCCTTTAATGGTTTCCTTTAAAGTCTTCAAACTTGATGGCTTCAAACTTGATGGCTTTAAAGTCTTCAAACTTGATGGCTTCCTTCTATAGTCTTCTTAAGCCTTTAATGGTTTCCCTTAAAGTCTTCAAACTTGATGGCTTTAAAGTCTTCAAACTTAATGGCTTCCCTTAAAGTCTTCTTAAGACTTTAATGGTTTTCCTTAAAGTCTTCAAGCCTTTAATGGTTTCCCTCAAAGTCTTCAAGCATTTTAATGCTTTATCTTCTTTTTTCTCATTTAAATAAATTAATATTTATTTGAATATTTATCCAAATGCAAATTACACCATTTAATTGAAATAAATGATTTTATTTTAATTGAAAATACCAAAATTTCTCCCACTTGCATGCCTAAACCCCTTCTAGATTCTTCTAAACCTTTCCTAATTAACCTAATCCATCCCCTAAATATTGTCACATTCCTAAGCAAATTGGAGTCACTTCTCAAAGACTCCAAAGTCTTTGAAAATCAATTAATGCTTTGTGTGTTCAACAAATTAACCTCTAAAGTCTTCCAAACCACTTATGGCTCTTACATGACCATTAATGGTTAATTCCACTTGCACCCATGGTTAAGGACTTTGACCCCTAACTTAACCCTCATGTAACCCATGTGTCTCTTCAAAGCATTTATTTCTTTGACTAGGGTAACCATCATGTCCCCTAAAGCATTTAATTCTCCTTATCACTCCTCTCAAGCCTCCTCATGGTGACACTTGTCAACATGGGATTGGGTTGAAAGTCTCACATGGATTGAATATCTTTCAATCCTAACCCTTGTTAAGATTACTCAATATTAACCCTTCATTTCCCCATTTCTTCTATAAATAGAACCCTTCTCCTCAAGCAAAAAAGAGAAGCATTAGAGTATTGTTGTTATACTAGTATTAGCATAGAGATTTTTCATAGCATCACTATCTACACTTGCATAGCATTTGCTTATCATATTCAACTATCTTGAATCTCCATATGACATCCATGGCTAGTGCTAAAAGCTGAGAGCTACACTCATTTGGGACTTGGAGAGGAGAGGAACAAGGGAGGAGCAACTATGAGCATCTTGATTAGCTATTTTATTCTATGTTTATATGCTTTCTATTTCATGCTTAATATCTCTCTTGATATGCCTGTTTAGGATAATCTTTTGTTGCTAACACTAACGTTTGTTTCTTGTGCTCTTGTGTGTGTTGCCATCAAACAGATTTTCTAATCCTTTTTGCAGAGCATCAATCATCATCAACAAAATCTGAAAAGAAGTATAACCAAGATGCATGATCAACCACCCTAGTCGCAATGATAGCTCTAGTCTCCAAGTCTCTAATGAAAACTCACTCATGTGTAAAATCCACAATTATCTTATTTGCGCCATGTGTGATTTGATAGATAGAAAGGAGATTGTTTTTTCAAATGGGGTACACACAACACATCATTGAAGGAGTTATCCCCAATGGCAATAGATCATTTCCCAATCACATCCATGTATGTATGATTGCCTATCAAAATCTACGGCATGATGCAAGGCTCAAATGTAGAGAACATAGACTGCAAAGATGCCATATGATGAGAAGCCCTTGAATCTAGAATACATCTTCCTGAATCATGACTTGTAGTAGCACAAAGAGCTTTTCCTTTTCTTCTCCCAAAAGAGTGAGTCTTCCCACTTGTAGAAGCCATGAATGCTTGCCCTTTTCCTTTTGAATGTGAGGAAGTGGAATTTGATGAATCATCCTTCCTGTAGGCATTAGGCAAATCAATGTTGTGCTTTTTGAAGATGTGTGTGATCTCATCAATCTTCTTAGAATGGCAACGACGCTCCTCATGACCAACCTTTTTACAATAGGAACAAGTAGGCCTCTCCTTCTTTGGTGAATTATCCCTCTTGGAAGAGGATGAATCTCCTTGTTTTGGAAAAGGTGATGCTTTGTCCTTAGGCTTTTATTGCCATTTCTTCTTGTTTGAGTTGTCCTTTCCTTGATTTCCTTTGTTCCCTTAATTTGCCACTAATGCTTGAGACTTATAAGTCTTAAGAATACCCATGCTTATCAACTTAGTTTCTTCCATCATCAACATTTCAGCGAAAGCATCAAATGTAGGCATTGTGTAGCTTGAACCCATTGTCATCCTATGGGTTTGGAAACTAGAAACAAATGTTGCATATTCTTGTGGAAGCTTTCCCGTCAAGTTGAAGATCAATTGAGTATCCTTCTTATCAATGCCACAATCCTTGAGTTGTGCCCTCAACTCTTTTGCCTTGGTGACATAATCTTGTATAGTATCAAAGTTCTTGGGATCTAACATGGTGAGATCACTATCAATCTGATATCCCCTAATCTCATCAGCTTGACCATACAAATCTTGAAACTTTTGCCAAGCATCTTTGATTAGAGTACATTTCTCAATATGAAAAATGAGATCCTTTGATACATAATTTCTTAAGGTACCAATTGCCATGATATTTTTAGTGAGCCAATCCAAGTGACCAACAGGATCAGCCTTAGCATCAATGGGAGCAACAATAGTTCTATCAATATAATGAGTTAGTCATTTTTCCATAAGTTTGCTCCATGCATCAATTTTCCAAGTAGCATAATTATGAGGAGTTAAGAGAGGAAACTTAGAAGAACCCATAGAAGAAAAAAGGAAGGAACACAAGAGCACAAACGCACAAGAGACACCCCCCCAAATTCAATCAATTAAAGTACTCCCCCCCCTCAAAAAAAAAAAAAAATTTGATGATTTTGGCTTTTTATATGTAGTGCGTGTACAATAGGCCACTTGCAATCAATGAAAAGCTAGACTTCTTATTTTGTTTTAAAATTGCCCCAATAGGCTGAGAACTACAATGCAAAAGACCAACAAGATAGATCTATGCAATACAAGTGTCTAATTGGCCAAAAAAGACCATATGCTAAAAGTACAATTTCCACCCAAAATTATTGTAAACTGATAGCATATTATGAGAGTAGATGAAAAATTGTGCACTTTCAAAAAATACATCACCTGAAAAGGAGTTTGTATGAGCCCAAACGGAGTCCCAAAAGTTCCAGAAATAGGGATTGGATAGGTACAGTCACCCAAAACTGATATTTCTGAAAAATATGTCCATAAAAATCAAAAAATAATTCCACCATGAGAAATTATACAAAAACATAGCCCATTTCAAAAAAAAATGCACCCAAAAAGGAGTAAAAATGAGCAAGATATGGCCATTTGAATTTGAACTGCAAAATCAAAAAGCTCAATGGAGGGGGCCTGCCAAATTTTCAAATAAATGATGATGTCAGAAAAATATGAGGTTAAATTTGATGGTCATCTATCCATCGTGAAAACTTCACCTCCCTGCTGACTGTTAGGCCCAATATGGAAAGCTAATGTACTGAGAGGGGAGGGGTGAATCAGTACTTCAAAACATTTCTTCAACAATATCTTTACTGTTATGCATAAACCGAATAGTGCAGTAACATAATATAAAACTAAAACAAATAGATAACAATCATACATGATTCACTCCATAACACATATATTTTGATTACAAAGAAACTCTTGGTTAGAGAGAAAATTGTGGTGGGGATGGCACCCACAACTTCACTACTGCAATAATAAAGAGTGCTCGGTTAGAGCTACATGTTTAGCTATTTCTGATAGCTTACCCTGTTAGGAGTAACAAGATTTGTTAGATCTACCTTGCTAAAGGATTTACAACACTTCATCTAAATGTTGCACCTGGTTAGAGGCTTTACAATTTATAGACTTGATTAGAGTCTTTTACCCTGTTAAAGGTTTCTCTTACAACTTCACAATATTACAATAAAATCATTACAAATATCTGCAACTTTACATTTGGAATGTTATAGTAGATTCTATGTGCTCAGAATAGATTACCTTGCTTATAGCATACCTCGGTAACCCATATAGTAACTCGGTAAACCCTTCTGTTTACTCTGTTCTTTGACTGTTCTCTAAAAACCTTCTTGGTGACCTCTGTGTCTCTGTAACAGTCTTCTTACACTCATGCACACACCTTTAACTCTTAACTCATGTTGTATAAATAGATCTCTTATGACGGTGATCCAATTCATTGCTTCAATCTTACAAACACGATTTATTGAATGAATAACCATGCAAAATATTTCATTGGTTAGATAACCTCAAAATCATACACAATCTTTAAGTGCAATTTCCAATGTGATAATGGTTAGATGTGCCTCGATCTTGTAACACGTTTTCATATGCATGTCCAGGTTCAATGAATCTGGTAACACGTTTCACTCGGTGTAAATCAACTCGGTGTGTCATCTTTGTTGCTCGGTAGACATGTAAAGATACTCTGTAGACAGCTCGGTGTATACTGCGTTCTGGTGACTGCTTTCTTCTATAACTGACTAGACTGTACATACCGACTAAATATTTCGGTAATAGATAACCGACTAGAGTATATAGTATAACTTTGACATAAAACTAATGGCAATCTGATAAGTAGTAACAATCTCCCCTTTTGACATTAGTTGAGATGTTTGACAAAAACTACTTTCAAAGTTATAACTCAATAATCTATATACTTGCAAAATTTGACTATGCTAACAGTATATACAATAGTCAATAATAATATATCAGATATACTCCCCTTATCAATATACTGTACATAACTCTGATTTTGCATGCTTGGTGATCTGTTCTTATTCTGTGCTTACCGTCATGTATACTGCTCAGTTCACTGCTCTTGGATACTCTACTTATTCTGCTAGGTATACTCCCCCTATATGCTATACTCTGAAAACTATATCATTCTCCCAAAACTATATTAATATTGTATCACTCCCCTAGTACTATAACATATTACTCCCCAAATATAATATTAGTATCACTCCCCCTTTTTGACAAACATCAAAAACTTAATTTCCATTCGGGGGCTGTAACTGGTCAAAAATGGATTTGTACTTGGTTCGGGCGTCAGTGAGAGCGACAGAGAGTGCATTCTTTACACTATCCATTAAAGAATTATGTGCTTGAATATCAGCCAATAGTGATATTAAGTCATCTAGAGTGCTTCTCTCTTGAGTAGTAGATAAGTATGTGGCTCGGTTGATCTGTTCTTGGACTGATGAAAGATGAGGAAGAAATAATGTCTGAAGGGTCATTATGTCCATCTGGATCTTGTGTTCGTCATTTCTTAAGTCCAATTGTTGAGCCATGAGCTATTGTAACTTTGTATAAAAATTCTGAACTGAATTTGGCTCGGTGGTCAACTTATTTGAGAGATCGGTGATCTCTTTCTCAATTGCCTTTGTTTTATTCTTAATGTCTTTAATGAATAAAGAAAATGTGCAGAGTTTCTGAAATAAATAATAAATGTGCTTGAGTTGAGGAGTCAACTCAGCAATAAATTTGACAAGTTTAACTTTGCCAATAGCTATAGCTTTTTGTACCTCTTCTATCATTTTGGCAGTGAGCTCTTTGTCTTTCAGCTTGCTCAAATACTCTGATGCATCTACTCCAGATGTCTCGATCTTTGTTAGGAGTTCATCCAGTTGAATGTGGATGGCTGCATTAGTTGATACTGTAGCTTTAGGTAGCATATCTATTAGGAGTGCTTTTACCTTTTGAAGTACTTTATTTTTTTTTTGAATGGCCATTTGCTTCTCTTGTTCGACCTTTGCTTTGCACAGTTCACCGAAATCAATGAGTGCTTGCCCCTTTAATTTTGCTATGTCTACATTGGGCAACACTATGGGTTTTGACAAATCAACTTTAAAACTATGCTTCTTCATTTTCTTTTCTTTACCTTTCACCAATGGAACTAAGACAATTGCTTGTGAGGCTTGATTACCCTCGGTAGGTTGTTCGGTAGAGGAAACACTTTGATCGGTTGCTTTAGCCTCTATAGAGTCCTTCGGTGTCTCAGTACTTGGTGTCTCAGTTGCAACATTCTCAGTGCCAGAAGGTGCTTGAGATATCTATTCTTGAGTAGTACCTTCTCCTGTTGCAGACTTGTGACCTTCAGTGCCTTGATCGGTATCCTGAGGAGTTTTGGTTGAGACAAGTTGCTTGACCGGTGGATAAGGCTGAACTTGTTCCAAAATGGATTCACTAGATACAAGTTTTGCATATGCAGTGCCTTCTATCATTTCCTGTTTCGGTGCCTCTGTATCCATGATATCTTCATCTATTTGAATGGTGTTAGGAGGATCTTGTTCAGTAGCATCAGGACCTTGCTCGGTGACATCAATGATTTCAACTGCAGCTTGCTCACCGGCATCCTTGATTTTAAAGATTTCTTGCCACTTTGCTTTTGTCTCATTTTCTACTTCAATATATAGCCCATTCATCAGTTTTAAGGCTCTCTATTTGACAAGAAACTTTGAATTGTAGGTTGTCAGATGTTCCTTTATTTCAGCTACTGACATATCAAGAAAGAGATGGACTAGACTTCTTTCTCTGATTTGTTTCTCTAAGTCCATTGCATACTTCCACCTATTATCAATATGTAGATACAATTCATTTGGAAGTGACTTAGCTAGTTCTAATGGAGCTAGCCGAAACTTTAGAAGTGTGCAGATGACAGCTTCTTCAATTTGTCTCTTTTCATCATTGTTCCTGGTTTCATACTTGACATATCTAAATCCTACAAATCCACCATATTCTTTCAAATTAGCACAGAAGTTTTCAACACTATGTATATTTACCTTCTTGCTCTTGACAATCTAGAATTTGCTTGCATCTTCTGATTCAGTATCACTAGACTCTTTTGCCAAAATGAGTCTCCGAGTAGACTTCTTGTATGCCTTTGTTACCTTGGGAACAGTAACACTCTTTGTCTTCTTACTCGGTGAAGCTGCAGATGCTCTAGTATTAGGTCGTTTTACTGGAGGTGGAGTCGGTGAGACTTTTGATGTGTCTTGTTTCTTTCTCTTTAACACTTTACCCTTAGGCAATTCAATGCTCAGTGTTATAGTTGCCTCTTGGGATTCAAATTCCTCTTCGGTAATGGCAATGGTGTCTTTGATAGGTGTAGAGGAAGAGTCTTCTCCGAATTTCTCAGACAATGCTTTAATCATCTTTGTTGCCTTTCTTGTAGCTTTGGGTACTACAATATTCATCTTTACCTTTTCCTTTACTTCCTCATAGGTACCATACCTCAGCTCGATAGCATGTCTGGGCAATGTAAGAAATGCATCAATTTGTTGTTTTGTGATGTCAAAATCAATCTCGTAACCCATTGGTGACAAAGATTGAGTCCTCGGTTCCACATCATTCACATAACAGTAATCGGTGTCAACTTCAAAACATATATCATTTTTGTATTTCTCTACTAGCTGGGGTGGAATCCTATATCTGTTATGCATTTTCTCTTGAAATTTACTGAAGTAATCATCCATGATATCATTGAAATTATCACCTAACTTCTTAATGAAGTCATTAATCTGATGGGTGATAGGTCAGTGTAGCTCCCAAACAACTTTACCGACTGATGGAAAGAATTTTTCAAAGTAGAAAAACATGCATACCAGTAGTGATCCAAATTTAGAGTATTAGCCAAGTTGTTCTTCTTCGGCTTCCTGATGGTGTTCAGATTTTCAAATAGGTTCTTCGGCAATACCTCGCATAGGTCAATTTTCATTCCCTTTTTCACAATTTTGTAAGCCAAGTCTACTGCTGCACAGGGAACACTTTTTTCCCTTGCCGATTGGAAGAAACAGTAGCCCATTACTCTAAAGCCAAATTTTAGTTTTTCATCAGTGACATTATTTAGTTTCAATCCTCTACAATCAGATTCCACTCCGGTTAAACTGATCAATTCCTTTTGTGATATCATCTTCTGGGCTCGAGCATGATCATAGATAGGGTAACCAGTAATCAGATGAATGATTTCCTTGGTAATCTTAAATGGTTGCTCTTCTAGCCACATGAAATCATCGTGAACGCTGCTCAGAACAAACTTGATCTACTGGGGTTTGAACACTTGGGGATAGGTTAGGGCTTCAGTTAATCCCTTGATCTTGATGTGTTCATACTTGTTATTCAATTTACCATCGGTACATAGCTCATCATAGGTGTCTTTGATTTCAACATGACCGAGTTCTTCGACACGACATTTGGTGAAGAATCTCACATCCTCCACTAGTAAAACTCTATCCGAGATGAGTGAAAAGGCGGTTTTGTCATCCGGTTCAGAAGCGACTTTGGGGGTCAAAGAGTATTTCAGTGAGGGCTTCTCTACATTCTTGACAACTATGGGATCTTGGATCTTGGGTGCCATTTGAAGATTTCAGATAAAAACTAGCAAAGAGTCCTTAGGGTTTCAAGATTTCAAACGACAGATGCTTTATACTTAGCAAATAATGGCAACTAGATAAGATTGATAAACCAGCTTAACAATGTGTTGAGATTTGATGTAAATACCTTGAATTTTCTTTGTTGGAGGTTTGATCGCCTTTGAATCGCTTGCTCTATTCTCTCAAAAACTTGGTAAGTGTAAATGACCGCGAAAATTCTTTGAAGTACACAAAATACCTTATCGGGCTCCGTGCAGATTAGGTCAAAAACATTAAATGCACTCGGTTCCTCTTTAACCGATTTACTCTCCTTTTTCTGTTTTAACCTAGTAACCAAGCTTCCTTCATTCACCGACTTGACAGGCTTCCTATATTCACCGACTTTGACAAGTTTTCTATAAAGTGCTTCAAAAGACTTTGATAGAATTTCAAACTTACTATTACATCTTAACAATGCAGATTTTGAATTAAGTACATAATAGAATAGGAATTGTTAAGATTTTAACCTTCAGAGAATGCAGTCCCTTCATACCTTTACCGATTAATTTGGAATAGGTGCACCTAACTCGGTAGGTAAGGTGCTTTCTTCATTTGACACAATTTCCTTCTTTTTCCAAATCATCTTTAATTTTTCTTTTATTTCTTCAGTGTCTTTTCTAGGTTGATCTCTGCAATCTCCAGCTAAGTGTCCAGCTTTGTGACAATGAAAACATGCCATACTAGGATTTCTCCATGATCTTCGGTTGTACATCCCAAACCTTATAAAACAGTTGGCACTTATATGTCCATATCTTCCACAACATTCACACCATATCCTTGTCTTGTAATCCCATGGTACTACAGAATACTGTCGGTAAGGATCTGTGTGAGTTTGGTAACCTCTAGCATTTGCTCGGTGTGCATTCCACATATAGTTCTTTTTCTTAAACCGGCACTTCTCGGTACTATGTCCATATCTATTGCAGTTTTTACAAAACCCTTTGAATTTTGCTTTCTGATAATTGTTAACAGACTTTGTCCTCAATTGATTGGATGTGTGACCATATTTATTGCAATTGTAACAACAACCATTGGACTTAGTGGCATTCGGTTGCTTACCTTTTCTGATTTGGCATATGTCAGCAATGTGACCTTGATTTCCATAGTAGTTGCAAATAGGCTTCTTTCTTTTATTCTTGTTTCCAGCTTGCTTTGATGATTCTCCTCTCTTGGTAGTATGAATTCCTTTCTCGGTAGAGTCTTTTCCTTTGTAACCGAGTCCTGCATCTTTGTTGGGTCTTCTTGTATTCAGTTGCTCATCCAACATCTTTGATGCTTCATAGCTCTTCTTCAATGTTTCTTTGGTTTTCTTCTCTATTTCAAGTTCATCGATCAACATTGATACTTCAAGTTTCAATGCTTGATTCTCATCATTTTTCAGAATTGCTTCATGATGAGCATAACCTAGTTGATCTAATAGGTTTTGTTGAATTCCAGTCAACCTTGTGATTTCATCATTCTTATCAGATACTAAGACTTCAAGTTGTTGCTTCTCTCTTTCTAGATCTCTTACTTTATCCTCAGTTGTTCTCAATGCATCAAGATTTTCAGTCATCTGTGTGCTGAAGTGTTCATGTTCTCTTTTCATTGCTTTTAATTGATCAGCCAGTGCTTTGTTCTTTTCTTTCAATACTCCAATCATTTCTTCAGTTTCTTTAGATATACTATTCTCAGATGATGTCTCATTTTCTTCCACTAACTCTTGAGAGTCCTACAAATCATCAGATAATCTTCTTCTCACTTTCAAAGATTTTTGCATTTGCCTTTGCATGTCTGCAATCACTTGATTAGCATGATCCAGCTCTTCTTGCAGATACACAATCCTCTGAGATTGTTTATAGCCTTCCATTGATAAGATCTTTCTCTTTAGGTAGTTAAACCCTTTTCCAAGATTCAAGCTCTGATACCAATTGTTAGGCCCAATATGGAAAGCTAATGTACTAAGAGGGAAGAGGTGAATCGTTACTTCAAAACATTTTCTCAACAATATCTTTACTGTTATGCATAAACCGAATAGTGCAGTACCATAATATAAAACTAAAACAAATAGATAACAATCATACATGATTCAATCCATAACACATATATTTTGATTACAAAGAAACTCTTGGTTAGAGAGAAAAACTGCGATGGGGATGGTACCCACAACTTCACTACTGCAATAATAAAGAGTGCTCGGTTAGAGCTACATGTTTAGCTATTTCTGATAGCTTACCCTATTAGGAGTAACAAGATCTGTTAGATCTACCTTGCTAAAGGATTTTACAACACTTCATCTAAATGTTGCACTTGGTTAGAGGCTTTACAATTTATAGACTTGATTAGAGTCTTTTACCCTATTAAAGGTTTCTCTTACAACTTCACAATATTACAATAAAATCATTACAAATATCTGCAACTTTACATCTGGAATGTTATAGCAGATTTTATGTGCTCAGAATAGATTACCTTTCTTATAGCATACCTCGGTAAACCATATAGTAACTCGGTAAACCCTTCTGCTTACTCTGTTCTTCGATTGTTCTCTGAAAACCTTCTCGGTGACCTTTGTGTCTCTATAACAGTCTTCTTACACTCATGCACACACCTTTAACTCTTAACTCATGTTGTATAAATAGATCTCTTATGATGGTGATCCAATTCATTGCTTCGATCTTACAAACATGATTTATTGAATGAATAACCATGCAAAATATTTCATTGGTTAGATAACCTCAAAATCATACACAATCTTTAAGTGCAATTTCCAATGTAATAACGGTTAGATGTGCCTCGATCTTGTAACACGTTTTCATATGCATGTCCAGGTTCAATGAATCTGGTAACACGTTTCACTCGGTGTGTCATCTTTGCTGCTCGGTAGACATGTAAAGATACTCGGTAGACAGCTCGGTGTATACTGCGTTCTGTGACTGCTTTCTTTTGTAACCGACTAGACTCTACATACCGACTAAATATTTCGGTAATAGATAACTGACTAGAGTATATAGTATAACTTTGACATAAAACTAATGGTAATCTGATAAGTAGTAACACTGACTAGGCATTTGTACGGTACAGACTGACACATGACAGAATGTGTTTCGTCCGTAGGGATAATGTGTCAGTACGGAATTCGGCATGGATGTTGATATGGTAGGTATGGATAGGTCTGATGTGTATGTACATTCGGTGACATGGCTATGAGTTGGCAGACTGACTCGGCACTAAGGGGTCTGCGTGGCGGGCTGGTGGGGCCGGCCGAGGAACCCTACGTGGAGGACAAGGTCATCGGTGAGCTGTGAGCGGCCGACAAGGAGGAGGTTGGCGACAGCGGTGGTCAAAGGCATCAGCATGAAGGCGATCGGCCAGAGTGCAACATGTTGGTTGGAGTGCAGGGTGTCAGTGGACGCAACGTTGGCGCAAGAGAACCAATCGACGGGGCTGGCGGTTGGAGTTGCCTGTGGGAGGAAGACGACATCGGTCGGAAAGCGGATGACAGTAGGAAGAACAACGCAGCACGGTGCCCGGAAAGGTATGGCTGTCAACGAGTGGATCAAAAGACAACCGGTAGTACAGCGACCCTGCAGAATTAAATTCGCAGTGCAGTGTTGGGGGGTGAATACCCCCCGAAAATATATTTAAAAAAAAGATTTGTTTTTTATTTTTATTTTTGAATTTATTTTTTTTAACTTTTTCAATAAAAATTTTTGTCGAATGTAAAATGAATTTTTTTAAAAAAAACAAATCACTTGCGCCTTTTTTTTTTTTTTGAAAAAAATTGAAAAATCTGTACCGTACCGCCCAAATTGGGCAAAAAATTTCTCCAAGAACCAAATTTGACTTTCACCAAATATAAGCGAATTTATAGTCAAAATTCATGGAAACGGCCACCCGTACGCAATGGTGAGGTCGGATCTAGTTTAGGACGCCTCCAAAAGATGCTTCTCCTTAGATCTGCCTCTTGACGCCGCAATAATGTCTCTCAAAGATGAATCAATGACGCTCTAATGGCTCTAATGGAGAGGATGATTGTCCTTTTTCCTTCTAGATTCCAATTGATAGCACAATAAGAGAGACAAATAGATTGATAAGAATAAACTGTATTCAAATCAAGATGTAAAATACTGATCAACTGGATCATTAAAAGTTGTTACATACAATGAATATGAGCCTGCATATATAGGCAAGGCTATATGGATATGTGAGCACACAAACATGACATGTGGCTCAATAAGAAACAAGGGTAGGGAGGAAATAGGTGTGGTAGGTAGGAGAAACAATAAAATATTCCACATGAGGTGGATCATCCACTGAAGGTGGAATGTAACAACAAGATAAGACTATAAAAGGTGGAAATTCTCCTACACACACTATCCTAATGTGGCACAAACACACAAGTGTGTCATACCCAACTACTATGATATGCATGCTCCTAAGTAAACTTAAGTAAGGTGTAATAATATCCAACATGAATAAATAATTACACCAACACCCCCCCTTAAGTGCAGCTTAGGGGAATGCACTTAAGTCTACAATGCAACTAAGCAATGCAAGATGGGCCCTAGCTACATGGCCATGTTAGGTACCCATCTACAAATGCAAATGCATGCAAACCAATGCAATGAAATCTCTCACAAAGTGGGGAAAGAGAGAAAAACCCAATGGGAAAAAAACCTCCCCCAAAAGAGAGATGATGAAAGCACACAATACTCTCAATGATGAATAAGAGAGAAGAAAAGACCATAAAGCCCCCCCTCAATGTAGAATCTGCACCAATGATAGAAGCTCGATGATGTATGAAGAAACTGCTCCATGAACATTGAATAATATTCCTCCCCTTAGGAAGAAACAAAACCAAAGGTGTATCCATGAAGTCTCCCCAATCATGAAGGGAAGATGAATGAAAAAAACTCATGATGAAAGGAATCTCTAAAAATTGCTCAAGTGTCCCCATGTCAATGCTGGAAGATGATGAATAATGATGAACAGTAGATACCCTAACTGGTATTGAGAGGGGGGGTGAATCAGTATAGACAAAAAATTTCCAACAAATTATCAAGCTAAAACAACACTAACCGGTTGTCTTCATTACTGAATCTTAACCATGGCAATACCAGTTAAACACAGTAAGACTTCAGACAGCATAGATCAGTAAGTCTGAACACTTCAAATACATTTAATACTTGATAGCTACTTCACCCATAAACATATGCAAGTGGTGTGTCAACAATACCATAACCATTAGCTCTACATGCATAATCACTTAAACAAAGAATACTTAATCATCACATGAAAAATGCACAACTCATGACACACAAATTTTTCACGTGGAAACCCAAATGGGAAAAACCACGATGGGGATGAATACCCACAAGCTTGTTTTTGAACTCTTTTGAAGCTCTCTCTGTTAGGAGCCTAGTTCAGTTAAAGACTATACAATAAGGTTCTACTAGGAACCGATCCTATTAAAGATCACCCGGTTAAGGGATGGCTATATACTCTGTTAAAGGTTACCTTGCTAGAGGATTTAAAGAACTCAATGAACTTGAGTCACCTAGTTAGAGGATTTATAGTAAGCCTGTTAAAGCTACACGGCAAAGGGATTTTCCTTCTGTTGAAATGGTTAGAAGACAACAAGTAAAGCTTTGATCTGATAACAACACTATATGCTAAGGCAAATCCTTTTCAGTTCCTCTACACTCCAATCACACTCTGCAGTTTTCTCTTACTGGTTTGGAAAGTATCTCATCACTCAGATACACACACAACATTTTCCAACAACTCACAATAACAAACATCATCGACCTTATAAACAACAATTAGGTCGGTAGCATAAACCCTAAACCCTAAGCTTTTTAGATTTACAATGCAAGCCTGACCATCCAAACACTTTGCATAGAGAAATACAATTTCAAACAAATCACAAGACAATCTGCATCATCCATTCTTCACCGCACATAGAAATCAGTAACTCATCACGCTTTCTTCTCATACCGCTAAGAAGAATGTTCATTCCTGAGGTAGATATTAATGCAGTCGATCTTCACATGCAAGATCCTTAAGGAAATCCTTCACGTGCACAAAGTTGATGTGGCATCATGATCTCATCTTCATCTCTTAGCTAACTCATCACAGAATGACATCGATTGCATCGTACAAGCAAGATTGCCAAACTGGAAACCCTAGAGTCGAGACTACCAACCGGTAGTCACACTCAGTGAAACCTCGACACCTGTTCACTGCATCTCTTCATACCAGTTCACTAACTTCTTCCAATCTGCATACCAGTTCACTTGCACTTATTGACATCAATGACAACATACATTATTATCATATCAATCATGTCGGTTCATCATATGCTAACAATCTCCCCCTTTGGCATTGATGACAATACTTGGTGTAGTATTGCACCTATAGACATCATAGACCAGTATATTCTGCATCATCGGATATCTTCTCCCCATACATCAGATATCTTCTCCCCCTTTGACAACAATGCCAAAATGGAGGCACAAGCTTCCATTCTTCACTATGTCGCTCCCCCTATGGAGTAACATCCTTCAACACATCAATCCTGAAAGATTTGACACTGTAGTACCTGACTGATGTGGAACACACAACTTTAGTTGACTTCATGAAGGGGCAGAACCCCTAATTTACCTCTCAAATAGGTAAATGTAGTCTTTGGTAAGGGCTTAGGTAATATATCTGCTAGCTGCTCCTTACTGGAAACATGTTCTAGTACAAACTCTTTATTCTGAACTTTTTCTCTCAAGAAGTGATACTTAAGCTCAATGTGCTTAGTTATAGCATGCAATACCGGATTCTTGGAAATATTTATTGCACTTGTGTTGTCACAAAATATATTCACCGGTTCAAATACAAGTACTTTGAAACCTTCCAATACATGTTTCATCCAGATTTCTTGAGTGCAATTCATAAATGCTGCCACATATTCTGCTTCAGCTATAGACTGGGAAGTACAGCTCTGCTTCTTACTCATCCACGAGACTAGTCTTCCACCAAGAAAGAATGTTCCATCGGTTGTGCTTTTCCGATCATCCACATTACCTACCCAATCGACATCGGTGTATGCTTTGAGATTAAAGTCACCATTATATGGACACCACAATCCATAGTCAACTGTTCCTTTCAGATATCTAAGAATCCTCTTGATAGCTACCAAGTGGGATTCTCTTGGACTTATGCATATGAGCTACTATGCCCATTGCATGAGAAATATCTGGTTTGTTGTGCACCACATAGTGCAGTTTATCGATCATTGACTAGTACTCCTTCTCATTTACCAACGTTGAATCATCTTCCTTAGTCATTTTATAGTCGTGTTGTCTTCAAAATCTGATTCCCTTTAACATCCTTAAAATAATATGATCAAACTCGGTGCAGAAGAGATATCAAAGATAAGGAAATTCTCAAGACAACATATGACAAGGTTTGATTGAACCTTCTACACTTCGGACTTACTCAGAGCCCAGGTGGGTATACCTTTATGAATTGAATTCACACTTTCAAACATAAACCCACAGCAAACCAGTCCAGAAAACCAGTGGATCTATTCACCTTGAAATCAACTGAAAACAAAGAATGGAAATTATACTTAAATTCAGCATTTTGATCAACAAAACATGCAATAAACAACCTCAATCAATACCAGTGCCTTATCCAAGGTCACAGAGTCATCTAAACTCAGATAATACTCCTCAAACAAAACATCTTTATGCGTCCCGTTGGCTTGGTTTCTATTAATTCTTGTATATGTTTGACACCTACAATAATTTATGCATTCCAAATTAAGCTATGATCATCAAAATTCAAAGTCTCTTCCAAAGAGTTTACTGGTATGGGTGATCCCCGCATCTTTAATTTCCCTCCTAAAGAGAAAAGCTAATGAACACTTCTACTAAAATTGCTTTGCAATTCCATTCAAACAGAACAACCCTGGATTATTCAGAATGAAAACAGTAAACAAATTGTAACACACTTGAAGACAACACAAAGCTTCACTCAAAACCGACGGTCTATATATTGATATTAAGTTCAAGAAATATTACAAGAAGTTTTGAATATTCTCCATTAGACTTAGAAAAGCTCAGATAAATTTCAGTAGCGTTTTCTTACAATTCTTTGCGATCCTTTTCCCTCTAGTCCTGGTATCCATTTATAACAACATGGATGCACAAAGCTTTGGACTTCTCAAGGAGAGTTTGTTACAATCATTTCTTTCAAAATAAAGAGGTTACAAGCTTTTCGCAAAAGCAGTTACAAGCTCTTTTCGGCCTCTGCAGTTTCTTCAACAGGTTGTTTGGTTGCAACCTCTTCTACCTTTTTAGGGGTGCTCTCCAACTGTTCCGGATCATGGGTGGCATATTTAGTTGTCCACTCATCATACACCTCTTCTATCGGCCATGAGAAATTAATCACTTTATCCTTAGTCTTAGTCAACCTTTTCCAAGAATTTCTCATTTTGTTGACTTCTGAATTGAGAAAACCATAATGTGACTTAATTTTCTCTATCTCTTGTATTGTCAAAACAAAGAAAGAAGCATCATCTAGATCAATAATTCCTTTAACTCTTGCTGACAATTTAGCTTCTATCTCTTTAAGCCACATTTGTTTATCCTTTAATTGATCCGGGCTAGCAAAAACTCCTGGGAGCAACTCAAAAACTTGATCAGTGTACTCCTTTTTGCACAAACTAACCTTCCTATCAACATTATCCACCTCTGCTGCTAATTGTACTAAGACTTTAGCGACATCAGAAGTGGATTTAATGATGGGATTGGCCCTTGCTTCATTGCAGGATACACACATAAACTCTAAATCTTGCTCCCTAGGCCTCCATTTGTCAAAAATAGGTGTCAAAATGGCCTTGTCTCTCTTGAGCTCATTCCATATATCCATAATTTTACCTACATTGTTGTAGAGCAATGAGGCATTTATTGTATCTACAAAACTGGAAATTGTAGCCCTTACTCTCTCCTCATACTTCTTTGCATATAAGGCCTGAGCCTGCTTTAAGTTTTCTAATTCTTGAGGAGTAATTTCAACCATTTGAGAGCTAGAGGGTGCTGGAGATGGTGGAAACTCAATGATAGGGCTAGTAGGTGGAGGTCTTGCAGGAGAAGAGGAGATCATTAGTGTTGAAGACTCACCTTGATGGTATTGTCCAGTCAACTGGCTCTGCAGCTTGGCAATGATGCTATCCTTACCTCTTACCTCCTCCTTGGCATTGTTATAGGCCTTCAAAACTGTTTCCAACTTGACTTGGAGGGCCTCTTTCTCTTTGGCTTCCTTCTCTGCTACTGCAACACTAAATTTTGCAGTCTCTAACACAGTGCTAGCAGCTTCCACTACCCTTGTACTCTGCACTCTCTTCACCATCAGCCCACCAAGGTAACTTGACCCTGGGGTGTCTTTTCTTTTCTTACTCTCATTTCTCTTGAGAGACCACATGACGATTGTAGCATTATCCTTATTGAAAGTAATCCCCTCCATGGGTTTAGTCTCTTTCCTCACTGCATCTAGTACTGGGCATCTACTATATCCCACTTGGGTAAAATAAGCACTCCAGCTTGTGCCACCATATCTCTCCCTTGCTCAGGAGTGATGGTTTTGAACTCTTCCATCATCTCCTGCTTTATTTCCTCTTCAACCAAGGTTGGATCTTTATTAGGTTGCTCAGCCTTTCTCCTTTCACATCTAGCATTATATTTATCTATGTTCTGTTTCCATATGAACTGCATAAATGCTTCTGATGTGATAAAATTGTTATCAGCCAAGAAGGCGTTAGTTGCTTGCTTTATCTCAGGATCCCACTCCTGGCCTTTGAGTTCAATGGTGGTAATATCCATTTGAGCAGCAAAGGGTTCTTCTGGCATCCCTTCTTCCACTTCATCATAAGTGTAGGCGATTTCCCCTAGACTACCTAACTTTAGGAGTTGCTCAGCTACTGCTTGCTCATTTCCTATATGGATAGGGGATTGGGATGGGGAATACAAAGGTGTATCTGATTGTACTTCTTTCCCTACCCTTTTCTTCTTTGGGCTTTCTTGGATGTCAATGACATCTTGTATCTTCCTCTTTCCTTTGGAGGTAGAGGGCTCCCCTGTCGTAGGCATCAGCACACTATAACTGGATTTCTTATGCAGTGTATAATCACCAAGAGGGATTGCTTTGCTGGAAGCTGACCTACTTAAGATCATTCTCGCCTTTTCAGGGTTGCTTTTGATTACAGCTTCCCTCTTCTCCTTCAGGGTCTGCATCACATCTTCAAAGCAAACAATTAAAAACTTTATTTTCTCCTCCAGAGGGAAAAAGCTAGACAATGGGTCATAGCTGGCATCAAACTGATGCACAAAATCCAAGGCTTTCTTATAAGCCACCCACTTCTCTTTCCTTAGCTCCTGCTCATCTAGATCAAACTCATTTCTGATGAGGTCTTCAGGAAACTGAAATTGATGGGGCCTACCTCTGCATGCTGCCTTCTTTCTAAACATGTCATTGAAGAAGTCTTCTGGATCAACACACCTGGATACTGCAGTGGACAAATGATAAGGCTTGAGGAAATCCTCAAAGCAATTCCAACCTCCCTTTGTTATTACAAATTGGTGGGCTATGGTAGCTGCAGGGAAAATAGTCCCTTTACCCCTGCCTATCAACTCTGCCTCTTGCAAACCACCAATTTGTCTAAGGATCTCTGCAATTCCCACTTTGAGAGGGACCTGGTAAGGTAGCAAAAATGGGGTACCTCTGAAACCAAACACTCTAAAAACTATTGATACTGGATACAAGTAGATGTCACCCCAATTATGAACAATTTTTATGTTCTCTGTGAATTCTTTTGGTCTTATGAATTCCAGAAGAACCTTGGGGATTCTTGGGTTCTCTGAGTAGAGGAGAGTCCTTATCTTGGATGCAAAATATTTATCAAACTTCAAAAAATTGGCATCCTCTCTATCCCATGATAACACAGTACTCCATAATTGTACTGGCATTTTTTCTCCTTCTTTCTCCTTAACAAGGTCCAATCCACTGGCAAAGTAATCACCACCTTTGAAAAGAAAAAGATGCATCAGGAGTGAGTACCATCCGAAAGGCCTATCCACCTTTCCATTCTTGATTCCTGTTAACCCTCCATGGATAGCATTAGCAATGAAAGAGGCATAATCAAATGTAATTGCAAGAGAAGGATTCAAAATCAGAGCAATCATTAACAAGTAATGATTTGGCATATTTGCTTTAGCATCTTCTCCCAAAACTTGGCAAAGTGCCCAATACATTCATTTAGCCCTCAGGGTGAACATACTTAATGAAAAGGGCTCTTGTGTGTTCGGTCCTACAACTGTTAACCCACCTATCTTCACAAAAAACTCCTTGAGAGGCCCGTTCCTGAGATGACTCCTCTGTGCACCGTAAATTTGGGCTAATGATGTGAAATTTATAGGTTCTAGAAAATTGGTGAACTCATTAAGCCCAAATGCTTTCCTGAATTCTTCAGCATTAATCTCAATAAGGGATTTCCCATTTATATCCCGAATGCTTCTTGTGACTGGATCATAGTTGAGCACAATTTCAGTCAACAGATCTATGTCCATAAATACCCCTAGGACTACCAATTTTCCAACATCTAATTCCCAGATACTGTTTTGTGGGGCTGGAGAATTTCTCATTCCAAATCCAATCTTAAATAACCCCAACCCGGACAATCCAGCCTATGGGTCTCTCAACCAGTTACCCTTGTCATACAATCCCTCTCCTATCTTTAAACGGGGAGCCTTAGGCACTAGTTCTTTTGCCTTTGATGCCTGATTAGTTGACAACGTCAACTGTTCTAAAAAATCATCACAGACACTCCTTTCTGAATAATTAACTTTGCCAGAAAATTCTCTTTTAGGAGCCATTTAGAAAACGTAAGAAATGAATACCACTCTTAAACAATCCTGTGACGAATCAGTTATCCTATCTAAAACACACCACACAGGAATTGCTACACAGGAGTACGAGAAAACTTGTTCTTCACTTCAAGGAATTTGCTCTGCAACTAAACCGACTTGCTCTGTACCTGAAGAAAATAACTCTGCATCCGCTCTTCTGCAAAATTCTTTAAAAGATATCTTCACCTGGTTGATAGGAAATCAAATATTGTACTCAGGGTCTTAACTACAACATTGATTCCGCATGCTTCGGCCATCCCTTCAAAATTGAATTCATATGAGAATTCGTATTTTTCGCTCCAACGGGTCACAACGTTCCTGCAAGTCTTTCATTTTGCTCTTCGCAACTTCGCGAAGCATAACTATCGGGCAGCTTGGTCCTGCGAAATAGCGCCAACCGTCCGATCAAAAGAAACTTGATCGAGCGTTAGATTAACTAACAGCTTTGGCTCCGCGCTGGGTCGCGCTTCTCCATTGGCTACATGATACCACGTGGTGCCCAACCATTGGCCTTGAAATTTCCTTCATATTCAACTTAATACTAGCCACGTGTCTTTCTTTTATACCGTCGGTTCCACCTTGGCGGGCCCACAACTTTTTTCTAAGACCACGTGTCGCCGGACATGTGGACGGCTCTCATTCACTCTCGCTATTTCGCGGGGTATAAAGAACGAGCATCTTACCCTTGCAAAATAGCGCGGGCCATCAGATCATCTTTTAAGTGATCAGCATTTAACCATCTGAAAAGGCTTTCGGGAGGGGTGGGCCCGCTGACTCACTGTGAACACCTAGCATCCAATCACTTTCGGAGCTGACTTGTCACTTTTTCATACGCTGAGAGAAAGCCACAGGGCCTCAATTTATTCTTGATAGCTGTATCTGCCAGGTTATCTATCACGACACATGGACGGCTCTCATTCACTCTCGTTATTTCATGGGGTATAAAGAACGAGCATCTTACCCTTGTGAAATAGCGCGGGCTATCAGATCATCTTTTAAGTGATCAGCATTTAACCATTTGAAAAGGCTTTCGGGAGGGGTGGGCCCGCTGACTCACTGTGAACACCTGGCGTCCAGTCACTTTCGGAGCTGACTTGTCACTTTTTCATACGCCGAGAGAAAGCCACGGGGCCTCAATTTATTCTTGACAGCTGTATCCGCCAGGTTATCTGTCACGACACGTGGACGGCTCTCATTCACTCTCGCTATTTCGTGGGGTATAAAGAACGAGCATCTTACCCTTGCAAAATAGCACAGGCCGTCAGATCATCTTTTAAGTGATCGGCATTTAACCATCTAAAAAGGCTTTCGGGAGGGGTGGGCCCGTTGACTCACTGTGAACACCTGGCATCCAGTCACTTTCGGAGCTGACTTGTCACTTTTTCATACGCCGAGAGAAAGCCACGGGGCCCCAACAAACTTTTGATAGATGTATCCGCCAGGTCATCTCCTAACTGTGACCTGACTCACCTCTGGGGCTCGCCTTTTAGCCTTTGATCCTGACCCGCTGACTGTTGTAACTTATGCCGCATGCCACCATTTTACTTACTATCATCAACCAGCTAGACCGTCTATGTGGCATGCCATGTCATTTTCGCAACTTCGCTGGTTTTAAACTACGCGCAACTTTGCCTAGCGAAATAGCGAAAGTCGTAGATCCATCCGCGAGATGTGCACTAGTTACTGGGCCCGACAACTTTAGGAGAAAAACATATAAGGCATAAATTTTTTGATTAATTAACATGACCACCTAGGTAAACAACAAGGGGGAACACTTCCTACGACCCCATGACCCATTACTTAAGTGAATAAAGTAACGAAAGATTAGAAACCAGAGGGTTTAAAACAAACACAAGAGGATCTAAAATCAAAAACCCTTAAACCCTTAAGGTCTAGAACAAAGCTGAAGCATTTGAAAAAGCACCCTACTCAAAAAATTTCAACAAACCATAGCCAATCATGGGAAAAGAAAAGCCCATTTTTAACCAGTGATAACAAGTCGGTCACCATCGGTGTGCCAACCGGTTTACTCTCCTCCATGCCAAAGGTCTTCAATACCTCTTTGACATACTTGGACTAGGTAATAAAGATACCCTCTTTCATTTGTTGAATCTGTAAACCAATGAAGAACTTTATCTCTCCAATTAGAGACATCTCAAACTCTTTCTTCATTTCATCTACAAAAGCATGACTCATTTTATCATCTCCTCCAAAGATTATGTCATCTACAAATACTTCACAGATCAGAATATGATCACCTTCAAATTTTAGGTAGATGTTGCTATCCTCACTTGTTCTCTAAAATCATATCTTCACAAGATGAGAGTGTAACCGTTCATAACATGCCCTGGGTGCTTGTTTCAATCCATACAGGGCTTTGTGTAATTTACACACCATGTTACTATCTTCTGATAAGGCAAACCCATCTGGTTGCTCAATATACACTTCCTCTTCTAGGATTCCATTCAAGAACGCAAACTTCACATCCATCTGATAAACCATAAATCCCTTAAATGTTGCAAATGCAAGTAGCATTCAGACACCTTCCAGTCTAGCCACAGGAGCAAAGATTTCTCCATAGTCTTCTCCCTCTTCCTGAGCATATCCTTTGCATACAAATATTGCCTTGTTCCTTACAACTGTGCCTTCTTCATTTAGCTTATTCCTAAAGACCCAGTTGGTACCTATGAAATTCTTGTGTTCTTCTCTGGGTACCAAGGACCATGTTGCATTCTTTTCTATTTGGTCTAGCTCTTCTTCCATTGCCTTAATCCAGTCTTCATATGTAAGTGCTTCTCTGGAAGTCTTAGGCTCAAATTCAGAAATCATGCAAGAGTTTTCTTTTACCTTTCTTCTTGTGAGTATCCCTGCATCTTTATCTCCTATGATTTTCTTTGGATCATGATGTAGTTTCACATACCTAGGAATGACTCTAGCTAGTTCTGCTAGCTTTTCCTCTTCACTTACTTCTTCTTCTTCACCTACTGCAGCTTCTACCGGTACAGGAACATTGAGATCTTTACTTGTTTCTTTCTTAACCAGTTCCCAGAAGGCTATACTCGGTTCATCTTTCACTTCTTCACTGCAGGTTTCCTCAAGTTCCTTAAGGGATTCATCAACCCTGACGTTGATACTCTCAACAATTTTCTGTGTTCTATTGTTGTAGCACTTGAGAGATTTTCTTTTAGTGAAATATCCTAGAAATATCCCTTCATCACTTTTAGCATCAAAATTGCTCAGATGCTCACCTCTCTTGATATAACACTTACTACCAAACACTTTAAAATAACTCACAGTGGGAGTTTTCCCGGTCCAATACTCATAAGGGGTTTTAACTCTACCTTTCTTGATTAGTACCTGGTTCATAGTATAGACTACAATGCTCACCGCCTCTCTCCAAAAAGTGTGAGCAACCTTTCCTTGGATTAGCATTGTTCTAGCCACTTCAACTACAGTCTTGTTATTCCTTTCTGCTATACCATTTTGTTGTGGTGTCCTAGGAGAAAACAACTGCCTCTTGATACTACTATCTTCATAGTACTTGTTGAATTCATCAGAAGTGAATTCACCTCCTTGATTAGTTCTTAGGCAGTTTATCTTTTGACCACTTTCCTTCTCTACCAATGCTCTAAAGGCTTTGAACTTTCCAAATGCCTCAGACTTGTCTTTCAAGATTGTGACCCACATCATTCTTGAGCAGACATTAGTAAGAATCATGAAATACCTATCTCCCTGAATACTTCTAGTTTTCATAGGACCACACAAATCAGTATGCACAAGATCAAGTAAGTTTTTTGCTGAAAAAGATTTACCTTTGAAAGTTGAGGAAGACATCTTCCCAAGTTGACATTCTCTACACAAAGAATTCTCTGGTTTGTTCAACAAAGGCAATCCTCTTACTGCCTTGATCTTACTAGCCTTTGCAATATTATCAAAGTCCATATGACAAAGTCTCCTATGCCATATCCAACTATCATCAAACTTCACCATCAAACACCGACTTATCTTGGCATTCAACTGAAACAGGTTACCTTTGGTCTACTTACTGGTGGCAATAAGTTCACCACTTTTCCAATTATACTATAGACTCCACCTTTGAACTCCAGAATGAGTCCTTTATCATTTAGCTGAGCAACACTCAACAGGTTATGCTTAATACCTTCTACCCAGTAGACATCATCTACACTGCTCTTTCCATTCAGTGAGATGGATCATTTACCTTTCACCAAACATGGTGCATCATTGCCAAATCTGACACCTCCATCATATTCTTCTTGAGTCAAAAACTTTCTCTGATCACCAAACATGTGGTGAGAACAACCACTATCAATTATCCACTCATTAGAGTTGTCAATGTGAGAGACAAGGGCTTTCTTGTCAGACACTTCTTCCTTTACAGATACAAATACTATGTCTTCATTTTCTTCATCCTCAGATTCTTCATCAGTAACACCTTCATCCACTGCAACAAGATAATTTCTTCTATTTCATCCTTTATACTTTCTAAACCTCTCTGGTTTATCCTTATTCTCATTGTTAAGACAGTTAACATCTATATGTCCTATCTTATTGCAGGAAAAACATTTCAAAGGAAGCTTACCTCTGTATTTTCCAGTACTTTTTGGAAGTCTCTTGGCAAGAAAAGCTTCAAACTCCATCAGAATATCTTCATCATCCATACCTCTACTTTGCATGGATTCATAACTGGTACTTTCTTCTTTTCCTTTTCTGGTTGGTGCAACAAATGCTCTAAAAGTTGACTCAATCTTCTGAACACTTCCATCATAGCTATTCAACTCATATGCAGTTAACTTCGCAATGATAGAGTCTAAGGATACCTTGGTTTTGTCAATAGACCTTAGTTCCTAAATAGCAACAACTCTGATTGCATAGACTGGTAACAATGATCTCAAGACTTTACTGACAACGGTGGCATCATCAATTGTTCCACCAGTGCTCTTGATATCTCCAACAACAGTCTTGATTCTTATGCCATATTGTTGAATGGTCTCACCTTCAACCATCCTCATGTCTTCAAATTTTCCTCTAAGGCTCTCTTCCTTAGCTTGCTTTACATGCTCATCACCGCCATAAATATTTTCCAATGTGTCACATACATCTTTAGGAGTTCCCTTATCTTGTACATCAATGAACTCAATATCAGACAAACTGCTAATAAGGGCTTCCATGACTTGCCCATTTTCTTGAATCTCTCTTTTCTGATCATCGGTTAAGGTGCCAGTGGGAATTACATAGACATTCTCAACATAGCCCCAGTGTTGAGCACCCAAACTCTTGATATATGCTTTCATTATGTCCTTCCATATTTTGAAGGTATCTCTATTGAACTTAGGACCTTCCCTCTTCATCATTAAGGCATGATCTTTTACCTCAAGCAGTTAAGTTTATATCACCGAGGACCTAAAGTTCCTATGATACCAATTGATGAATAATGATGAACAGTAGATACCTTAACTGGTACTAAGAGGGGGGGTGAATCAGTACAGACAAAAACTTTCCAACAACTTATCAAGCTAAAACAACACTAATCGGTTGTCTTCATTACTGAATCTTAACCATGGCAATATCGATTAAACATGGTAAGACTTCAAACAACATAGACCGGTAAGTCTGGACACTTCAAATACATTTAATACTTGATAGCTACTCCACCCATAAACATATGCATGTGGTGTGTCAACAATACCACAACCATTAGCTCTGCATGTATAATCACTTAAACAAAGAATACTTAATCATCACATGAAAAATGCACAACTCATGACACACAGATTTTTCACGTGGAAACCAAAATGGGAAAAACCACAATGGGGATGAATACCCACAATCTTGTTTTTGAACTCTTTTGAAGCTCACTCTATTAGGAGCCTAGTCCAGTTAAAGACTTTATAATAAGGTTCTTCTAGGAACCGGTCTTGTTAAAGATCACCCGATTAAGGGATGGCTATATACCCTGTTAAAGGTTACCTTGCTAGAGGATTTAAAGAACTCAATGAACTTGAGTCACCTGGTTAGAGGATTTACAGTAAGCCTGTTAAAGCTACCCGACAAAGGGATTTTCATTTTGTTGAAATGGTTAGAAGACAACAGGTAAAGCTTTCATCTAATAACAGCACTATATGCTAAGGTAGATCCTTTTCAGTTCCTCTACACTGCAATCACACTCTGTAGTTTTCTCTTACTGGTCTGGCAAGTATCGCATCACTCAGATACACACACAACATTTTCCAACAACTCACAATAACAAACATCATCGACCTTATAGACAAAAATTAGGTCGATAGCATAAACCCTAAACCCTAAGCATTTTAGGTTTACAATACAAGTGGTCCAATCCTGACCGTCCAAACACTTTGCATAGAGCAATACAATTTCAAACAGATCACAGGACAATCTGCATCATCCATTCTTCACCGCACATAGAAATCAGTAACTCGTCATGCTTTCTTCTCATACCACTAAGAAGAATGTTCATTCCTGAGGTAGATATTTAATGCAGTCGATCTTCACATGCAAGATCCTTAAAGAAATCCTTCACATGCACAAAGTTGACATGGCATCACAATCTCATCTTCATCTCTTAGCTAACTCATCATAGAATGTCATCGGTTGCATCGCACAAGCGAGATTGCCAAACTGGAAACCCTAAAGCCGAGACTACCAACCGGTAGTCACACTCAGTGAAACCCCGACACCGGTTCACTGCATCTCTTCGTACCGGTTCACTTGCACTTATTGACATCAATGACAACATACATTATCATCATATCAATCATGTCAGTTCATCATATGCCAACAGAAGATACCCCCTCCAAAGGTGATGAACTGCTCCATACTGCTAAAAAAGGCACTCCAAGTTCTAGTGGAGAAGAATGTAGAACAAGTCCCAAAGACTCACATGTCTCCTCTAAGGATAAAGAGACCTTCTCCAACTGTTGTACATAAGAATCCACAATCATGTCAACCTCAAAAGAATGATCATGTAGATAATGAACAAGAGGTACAGAGTGTTCCCTCACAACAATCGAAGAAGGATCATCTTCATCAAAGAGAAGATGAATATCATCAATGATGTCTCCCAAATTTGAAATGTAGGATTCCACAAACAAACCTGCAATTTCGGTCAAGTACTCATCCCATGAAACTAAAGATGGAAGACAAAGTATATCTTGTTGCAATGAATCAGAAGAAGGCAAAACTATCGCACTATCTACTTCATCATGTGCAATAGGTGATGTGATATCAATAGGAGGAGATGAAACACAAGGCTCAAGAATGGGGTCACATGTGACGATCCCCAAGTTCAAGTACCCAAAGTTCTCCTCAAAATTTTAATCATCACAAGAAGTGTGATCATCATGTGTAGAATCATCATAGGTGAAATCATTCTCATCAACAAATTTTGAAAAGGATTATAACTGAGATGCATGATCAACCACCCCAGTCGCAATGATAGCTCTAGTCTCCAAGTCTCTAATGAAAACTGACTCAGGTGTGAACTCCACAATTCTCTTAGTTGTGCCATGTGTGATTTGATAGATAGAAAGGAGGTTGTTTGTCAAATGGGGTACACACAACACATCATTGAAGGAGTTATCCCCAATGGCAATAGATCTTTTCTTAATCACATCCATGTATGTATGATTGTCCATCAAAATCTACGGCATGGTGCAATGCTCAAATGTAGAGAACATAGACTGGGAAGATGCCATATGATGAGAAGCCCTTGAATCTAGAAGCCATCTCCCTGAATCATGACTTGTAGTAGCACAAAGAGCTTTTCCTTTTCTTGTCCTATACTATTTGTGCTTTCCATTGCCTCTAGATCTTGGAAAAATCTCACATGGTATCAGAACCATTAGAGCATCATTGATTTGTCCTTGAGAGGTAGTATTGTAACATCAAGAGGTAGATCTAAGAAGGGTCATCTTTTGGAGGCATCCTAAACCAGATCCGACCTCGCCATTACGCTCGGGTGGCCGTTTCTAATCGGCAACTAGGGGGGATCGATTTGCTCCTTTATATCTCTTGACCACATCCCAATCGGAGGCATCTTTTTCTGTAGTATTCTACAGGGCTTCTTGGTGGCATCATCTTCATGTTTCCAAATTGGCACTATTTCATGTTGTATTCTCTTGCATGAGCAATTTTGTACTTGCACTATCTTAAAGTGCCACACCTCTTTGTATCTTGTCTTTGATGACTATTTGATGCAATCCTCTTGTACACGTAGATTAGGAATATCTTGTGAGACTTGGTGCATGGCTCCAGTTGAGACTTAGATTGGTCACATTTGTGCATGGATCCCATGATACTTTGATTGTACCGATATTTTTTCTATTTACAAGTATCCAGATGATGCTCAAAGTAGGTTGTCTCTAGGCCTAATCTTCATTTTGTTGCAGCGAGTGATTCATTGTCATCAACATTGGTACTTGGTTTTGTCACACTTTGACAATATTGGTGTAGCATTGGCTCTCTTTCTTCCTCATGGGGAGGTATTTTGGTCAACATCATTGGACCATCTTTGCAGGAGATTTAACATTGAGCGGGGGGCTTCATGGTCACTTCTTGTCTCTTATGAGAGGACTTTTTCCTCACATGAGGTTTTGTTCTTCTCATTCATAATTGAGATCATTATGTTATTTCATCATCTCTCTTTTGGGGGGGAGTTTTTTCCCATGTGGTTTTTCTCTCTTTCTCCATTTGTGAGATATTTCATTGCATTGGTATGCATGCATTTGCATTTGTACATGGGTACCTAACATGGCCTCGTATCTGGGACCCATCTTGTATTTCTTAGTTGCATTGTAGACTTAAGTGCATTCCCCTAAGTTTCACTTGAGGGGGGGTGTTGGTGTAATTAGTTATTCATCTTGGATATAATTACACTTTACTTAAGTTTACTTAGGTACATGCACAACATTGTAGTTTTCATATGAGACACTTAGGGAGATGTGCATACATTGGGAGTGTGTATGTAGGAGAATTTCCACCTTTTATGGTGTGATCTTGTTATCACTTTATCATATCTGCTTATTGTGGAGTGATAATTCCACCTTTGGTGGGTGATCCACCTCATGTGGAATATTTTACTATTTCTCTTACCTACCCCTACCTACCCTTGCATCTCATTGAGCCACATGTCATCATTGTGTGCTCTCTTGTCTCTTAGGCTTTCCTTTATAAGAAGGCTTGTCTACATTATATGTAACAACAACTTTTGATGATCCAGTTGATCAATATTTCATCATTGATAGGAATATAGTTTATTCTTGTCACATTTTATTCTCTTTTATTTGTCCTTTCCATTACCTCTAGATCTTGGCAAATTCTCACATGAATCATCTTTTTGCATGATTTTTTTTATCTCAGTCGACCCAAAGAACTCTATCATGCAAAGTCAGAGAAGAAATAAAGTTGAAGACCACCAGTTGGAGCTTAGTTCGAGGATCAAAGAAGCAGTTCATCATTAGTCTCATCCTTCAATTGAAGAGATTTATTTTCTAGTAAATATTTTGTGCTTCTCTTCTTTATCGAGTTTTTTATTTATGCTTGTAATACACAACAATCACAAAGCATTGTAACTCAAATTTCAAGATTTTATTTCAGTTTTCAAAGTACTTTCTGATTGTAATAGAAAATCCTTTCATTTTTTAGTAAAAGAAATAGTTGTTTCCTTCCAAAATCATTTTTGTTTTGGTGTTGTGCATGAATGATTTGATGTTTTTTTAGTGTTTCTTCTATGAATCCTCTAAATATGTCTCATTTATGCACTATTAAGTCAAAACAATTCATGTCAAATGTAGGTTATGAGTTGTGTTAGGCTGATTAAGGTAGCTTGAAGTTGTGAAACATAGTTTTCCTCCATGCAAATGTTGAAACAAAAAAAATCTTATATAATATCCATGTATTACATGATTTGATTTAGGTTGTGTATGAATAGGCTTCTCTTATTGAAGCATGATTGTGAGTTTGAGCAACTAGTAAACCTATACAATTTTGGTGTATCACCTCCTAGTAGCAGTATATTTTCAATTCAAAGAAATCTCTATCCCTTTTCCAAGAAAGTTTCAATTATTTTAGGAGGTTTTCAAAGTGGATCAACCAATAATTTGGAGGTTCATCTTTGTTTTAGGTCACCTACAACTTGGATATCCCCATGTTGCACATGATTGATAAGCTTTAGGGCTTAGAATTTGGCACAATCTTTCATAACAACAATACCATCAAACCATCACCAAGATAACATTATCCATTTACATATGTTAGATAATACATGTTATCTCATTGTGACATAATCATTGGATATGTCCCCTAAAATCCCTTACTCCTAATCCCTCACCCAATCCATCCCTTCCACCTTCATCCTTATCTTTAGATTTGGTTTTTCCCTTTTCATTAGTTCCACCATTTAGATGAAATTTAAAAGAACAAACTTATCCTAAGATATTTCAAATATAAAGCATGATCCCCATAACAAATACTCCATGTGGAACCACATCAAATCCAAGCATTCCTCATTTAGCATCTCACATCCGTCCATAGGATTTGTTCCTTATCTTGCTATAAGTCACGTTTAATCCTAAATCAATCAAATCATCATCATTGAGATATATTGTTACCAATATTTTTATTTTTATCATCATTGGCAATAATATCCTTGCATTTTTCTCATCATCAACATCATCAAATCATCCTCTCATAGCTTGACTAGGGGAATAATCTAAGCCCATCACATCTTTTAATCCTTCCTCATAAACCAAAAATTCCCTCCACTTCTATCCCTCCATCTCTCCATCCCATCCTCCCCATCCACTACCTTGGCTTCATTGTTACATAGGCTATCATATTTGTATTTTTTGGGTGTTTATTTTTCTTATTCCACACATCACATCATCAAAGTCGCTCTTATCCTTCATATAATGGTATGCTTCGATAATGTGCATTTTTTTATCGATAATAGTGAGTTTATTTTATTAAAATTGGGGTTTTTTCCTAGCCTGAACCGGGTGGGACTACAGACAAGGAGCCACCTCCCCAAAGAAACGGACTCATTAAGAGGTTTATTTAGTAAAATGTTGCAAAGGTGCAACCCCTCTTAAATGAGAATGTAAAAGAATATTAAAATTTCCTTCATTTTTCAATTTCTTATTTCTCTTTCAAGTAACTACCTTCCAACCTTCCTCCTCATACTCATGAGCATTTTGAATCTCTACAAAATATTCTTGGGAAGGTTGTGTTTCTCCCTTATTTGATTATCTTATTGCCTTGATTTCTTAGTCTTCTCCATCTCCTTGCTACACTCAACATTACAAATATCCTTATTAAAACTCAAACCCCTCTTTGACACATTAGGAGTGTGTTGAGATGCAACATTACCATATCCCTTTACAATTAGTACCTTAGGACTACTATCTTGTCTTACCTCTTCCTTCTCCACCGAGTAGTGTAGGAAAGAAACCTCTTTCCACCAACTGCCCTATTTGTTTATTTTTTGCTTAACACACATAACAAGAAGGTGCCTAGTCTAGAAGCACCTCGACATTGAAAAGAAATGCCTTCATAATCTAGAGGTTGCAACCAACATCTTTTCGCCAATTTCATTGAAACCTCCTTTAGAAGCTCTTTAGTCATATCCAATTTCACCAAAATACGAGTGTACAAAGTATGCATAAAATCTAAGGAACCCTCATCAATAACAAAAAATCTACCCAGTGCATTACCTATAACTTTAAAGCATGAATCAAACCAATATTGGAGAGGGAAGTATGGAAGTCTTACCCAACATCTTGTCAAAGGATTCATTAGCAGGGTTGAAAGTCAAGTATCATGATTTTAGCATAAGCATGTACTTATCTTCCTAGCTCCATTGATATTCATAGAAGATATTATTCTTATCCTGCATATTATCAAACATTGCCACAAAGATCCCCCATGCACCCAAAAATATTTGAACATCTTCTGTCAAAATGGGGCCCCGAATTTCTTTAATCTATTTGTTTCACGTCACTAGGGATTGGCCAAAAACCTCTAAACCTCCCTATCAAACCTCGATTTGCGTAAAGGCTCTCATTTTCAATTTCACTATCCACCTCCTCTCATAAAAATATTGTTAGAGGTTCTAGTACTTTGGCTTGATACATACCAATTCAATTCAAACCCTACCCTACACATCATACCCAACTGCTCTTTCCTCTACCTCCATACTCCATTCGCCTCCTTCCTTCCCCCGACTTTGTCAATCTTCAACCTGCCATTGAGTGGTGTAATACTTTTGAGATCATTTCCTCTCGTAAACCCTCGACCTTCACCATTCCATCTGTATTTATCAAAAACTGTGGATAGCCCACCCCAACGTGCATTGTGAGTAGGCATAGAACGCTGAGGTGGAAAATGCCATTGAAGAGGAGCATCTCCACCACTAGAGTAGGCTACAAAAACCCTAGATCCAGAAGGAGATCATAATGCCATTATTTTTTTTACCTATTATGATTTGTGAGATATTGTTGATACAAATGTTCAAAAGCAATAATGTGCATTTTCTATCACTATACTATTTACAACTTTTAACTTTTTGCCTTAGTTCATATGCACATGGAACATCATCATTACGATCTATTCTATCATGGTGCATAACACTAGAGCTACAATAAATAATAGGTTTCTCTTTGGATATGAAGTTATTTTGATAGTATTTTCATAAATTGAGTCTGCATAATTCTCATTCCTTTTATCTTTTACCCCATCTTCTAGTCTCCTTTCCATCATCCAATTTCTATCAACAAATGATATGCCATCATAACTACACTACATCTTTCTAAGAAATCTGCTGATTAGGTTGAAAGCACCAGAATACCGAGAGGGAGGGTGAATCAGTATTCCCACATATTTAAAAACTTTCTTCTTAACCTTCACTGAAATATCAAACTTAACTAAAATAAAACAACTAATGCAGAATAAACATGAAGAACACAACCATAAGATAAAAACTGAATTTTATATGTAGGAAAACCCAAATGGGACAAGCCATGGAGAGTGTTAACTCTCTAGAGAATATAACTAGTTATATGGTGTTTATAAAAGGGGTGGCTCACTACCAAATTACAAAAGCTGCTCACTACCGAACTACTCACTGCAAAGATACAAAGGGATGACTCACTGTCGGACTGCTCACTGCAAAGATACAAAGTGACGACTCACTTTCAGAATGCTTACTGCAATAGAAAAGGTTGAACTGAAAAGGATTGCATCTCCAAATGCATGAGATCAGTTCTAGGTTTAAGCTCAGATTATAATTCACAAACCTTACAACAGATTCGGTTAGAGATCTCTATATAACTATCCTATAGCAGGTCTGGAGAAGGACTACTGCGCCATTGCAACATTGTCTTCCTTCGTTGTCCGCAACTCACACTTCAAACACTACTATTCTTGCTACTAACTTTCTTTCGCACATCACACACCTTCATACCATCATTCCATGTTCATACTATTACATATGTGTATGTATATACATATATACCAGAGGAAACAAATACAAAATAGTGTGTTGGTCAAGCCCAACACATTATCAATATGCTCATGTCGAACTCAACAAGACTTCTACATGCTTCCTTTACATACTTAATTTGTTGATGTATATGTCGAGATTACCGAAACGAGGCAGGGTAATGCGAACCCAATAATACCGACCCATTATTACAAGATTAAGCACAATATCTCCAAAATGTAGACTCCACACATACCAAGAATACAACAACACAAAACTCAAAGAGATAATATTGACATTTATCAAAGCAACTAATATCAAGACACATAATTGATACCAGGATTAATGAGAACTCAAAATTTTGGAATAAGGATTTTTTAGAGATTTCCACAACACATTACCTCCACCATACTGCATCATAACATTTGACCACAACAACATATGTCCATAATAAGAGAATTGAACAGACTGATCACATACAACATCCAGACTAATTTCGGTCCAAACTAGATAACAGGTTTGACATCAATGACAACAATATTTACATAACTCTAACAATCTCGCCCTTTGTCATTGATGGTGAAACATATCCAAAACATAACAGCGTACAACTCCCCCTTACTCATGCAACTCCTCAAGTCCAAGAAACCAAATTCCTTTGAAACCACATTGCTTTCTCCCCCTTTTGACATCAAGGACAAATGATGCCTTTGATGAAAAAGAGAATGACAAGAAAAAGGAAGAAGGAAATAGTATATACAATTGCAAAAATGTCAAAAAAATTGAATATCACACAAGATCCTTCAGTTACTCTTGTTCAAAAATATAAACTTCTATTTCTCCTTCAGATTCGGAAGAATAAATTCCCAAGAATGTATGGCTAGTTTAATACTAACTGAAAGACTTCTGCACTCCATCAACAGATCAACTGCATGAGAAAAACTATCTGAAGCAGATGGGTTTTGTTCATACTCAACTGCATTCCCAAGCAACACTAAAAAATGCTCTAATTTAGCCTCAACAACATTTTTAACCTTCCAAAACATGTTTACAAAGTCTTCTTCCACCTTTGTAGCAGTAAGAGCTCATCTTGAAGAGAATTCATTATTTTCCTCTGCTCATCATCCTTATCATTTAGAAAATCAAAAGACTTGCCTAGATTTGTCAGCTAATCCTCAATAGTATCAATCTTGCTTTTGTGCTTCACTACAGTTGCCAGCCAAGAAGTGCAATACCTATAGACTCTGCTAGCACTACAGATACAATCCTTCAATACATGCTGATAAGATCTTTTGTGCATCAATTCATTCATTTAGTAAACTTTGCATATCCAAACCTTTTTCCTCAACTAACTACTCAGAGATCCTCCCTTTTAGAACTTCATTCAGAGATTTCAGAAGCAAATTACTGATATCTTCATGGCTCATGTTGTTTTGGATTAAATTCTTTAACAAAATGATTTCCATTATGTCTAACTCGACTGCAGACAACCACATTACACCAATCTTCTTTATTTCATCCATATTGTCAACCAATTTTCGCAAATTGGATTGATCATGTAAATCTCCAGTTTTTTGCTTTACAACTATCAAATCTCCCTCAGCCATAGGAGATTCTGGATCACCAATCACCATAAGATCTTCCACCTTTCTTCTCTTTGGATTTGAAACACTAATGAGAATAGATTGTCTCCTCTTCTTCTTTCCAGAGGAACAATCTCCAGAACTAGAAATGAAAGACACAGATACCGGGCCAACACTCCATTTCTAGAAACGATTTAAAATAGGCATCACAAACCTCCTATTTCTTTACCAGACTGTTCAAATATCTAAATATTTGCCTTGTATTTGGAACACCAAACTCCTATATGATATTATCTTTTGTCGGAAGGGATCCCAAATAGTACATAACTAGACTCATAAGCCATGACCCAAACCGAAAAGCATAATTCTTCTCTTTTGTCATTTTAATATTCTCTAACAATAATTATTTCAATAATTCAAACAATTCAAATGATTTATTCTCCATCACAAGAATATGTGTCATATATACTGCAATTACTAAGGTGGCACTTTCCCTAGTCCTGAAATAGATTTTATAAGAGATGCCATAGACAACATACCTCACCAAAGGGTTGTTGATTATGTTAATAGTTAAAGCTTCGCTAATCACTCTTCACGTTGGTTAGGACTTCCACTTCTCTATTTGAGATTGACTTCTTTGCCAAAAATTCTCCATTATCGCACAAGTCGGTGATCACATAAATAACCTCCTTCGCGATCAGATAGGGCTTATCCAACACGATGTTATCATCCTGCACATGGCTAAGAATCATCCTGATAACCTCTACATTATCAAACCAAGGGAATTTTGTTCACAGATTCAGACCTCTTATTTCCAATTATTTGACCCTTTGCAACTCATCATCACTTAGACCAACTTCAACAACTCTGATTTTCTCCTGGTTAAATTCTCATCCAGGAGTACTTTGTCCAAAATTTGAAATTACGTGTTGCTAGATTCTTCGATGAACAATTTTCCTTCCATGATTTTTTGCACTGTTCAATTTTATACTCCTCTATTGTTCGCAAAAATTCTCAAGCACAAAGAACTGATATGAAAGAATGAATTCAAAAAGTTGATACTTATCTTGCCAAAAAATAATTCTTTAGGGTTTTGCCGCTAAGAACTGTCTTATCGATGATAGCAAAAAAATTCTCTGATTATCGGATAACACTCAAAGCATTGTCATGTTGAGTTAATGACATGATCTACTCAGACGGGGAGGATAGAAGATTTTTCTTTTAGAACAAACTCCCCCTAGCCCAAAGCTCTATCCTTAGTTACTGGAGGAAGAGGTGCCTGCACCGGATTCCGGTACATCAAGCTCACTTCCTTTATTCTCAATCTTCTTTCTCTAGACCAAATTTTCTTTCTTCTTTGATTCACCATTCTTCATCACATTCTTCTCAGCAAATTTCTCTATATTTCTACTTCTGCATTGATTAGCAAAATGTCTAGACTACTTGGATTTGAAACAAATGATAACCTTCCTTTTAGATCTTACCGAGTGTGACCTATGTCTACATTGATTAGCCTTATTTCCATAGATATTGAATATGTAATGGCATCCATGAAAGTTGTAACTCTTCTTGTTTGCATTTATTGGATTATAGCTCTTATTCACAACATGACTTCTACAAAGACTTTCTTTATGTCCAGACCTCTTGCAACTATAACATTGAATGCTTCTATAGTTTATTGCCTTATGTCCAAAATAATTGCATTAAAAATAATATCCATTGAAGGATGGCTACCTTTGTGCATTAGGTTGTCGAACCAGTGGCCTTTTTGCTTTAGGATTCTGATTCCAGGATTTCCTCTCATCTTTTGACTTCTTCTCCACTTCATCTTAGACTTCTTTGTTTTCTTCTTTAACATACTAATCCAAACAATACTAGGTTGGAAACCAAGTCCAATTTTGTCTAAATTAACTTGTTGCATGTTGATCAAGTCTTCTAGGAGCTTACTACTATCAAGGATCTTATTTTCTACCCTTTGATTCTTCACCTCTTGTTCAAGCTTTTCACATTCTCCAGATTTCTACTTTATTGTTTCTTTCAGGAACTACTCCATCTTGTCTTTTTATTCAATCTTTTGTATCAAATCTTTAATAGTCTCATTCACCCACTTCAACTAATTGTTAACCTCCTTATGCCTCAATTTGAACTTCCATATTTGTTCTCTCAGTTTCTGCACACATTCATTTGGCATCTTCACATTCTCTTTTGATTCTTCATTCTTTGATTCAATTATTTCTAGATCTTCAAGAGTTGTCTTCAAATATTCATCCATCTGAAAGTCTTGGTCATGCATATAGGTGCCATGATTCAACCAACACAGATCTCCCTCAAGCGGTTAAGCTTCCAAGCAAGGGACCAAAGCTCTAACACCAATTGTTGATCAGGTTGAAAGCATCGAAATACCGAAGGGGGGGGGGGGGGCGAATTAGTATTCCCACAAATTTAAAAAAAAATATTAACCTTCCACTAAAATATCAAACACACTTAACTGAAATAAAATAGCTAATGCGGAATAAATATGAAGAACACAACCACAATATAGACACTGGATTTTATATGTGGAAAACCCAAATTGGAAAAACCACGGAGAGTGTTAACTCTCAGGAGAATATAACTAGACATTATGTGGTGTTTACAAAAGGGGTGTCTCATTGTTGGATGGCTCACTGCCAGATTACAAAAGTGACTCACTGTCGGACTGCTCACTATAAAGATACAAAGGAATGACTCACTATCAGAATTCTCACTACAACAGAAATGGTTGAGCTGAAAAGGATTGCATCTCCAATTAAATGAAATCGGTTCTATTTTTAATCTTAGATTACAATTCACAAACCTTATAGCACATCCAATTAGAGAAATCTATATAACTGTCCTGCAGCAAGTCTGGTGAAGGAATATTTCACCACTGCAACAATGTCTACCTTCGCTGTCCACAACTCACACTTCACACACTACTATTTTTGCTACTAACTTTATTTCACACATCACACACCTTCATACCATCATTCCATGTTCATACTATATATATATATATATATATATATATATATATATATATATATATATATATATATATATATATATATATATATATATATATATATATATATATATATATATATATATACTGAAGGACACAAATACAAAATAGTGTGTCGGCCAAGACCAATACATTATGAATATGCTCATGTCAACCTTTACAAGACTTCTACATGCTTCCTTTACATACTTGATTTGGCAATTTATATGTCGAGATTACCGAAATGGGGCAGGGTCATCCAGACCCAAGAATACCGCCCCATTATTACAATATTAAGCACAATATTTCCAAAATGTAGACTCCATGTGTACCAAGGATACCTCAACACAAAACTCAAAGAGAGACTATTGGCATTTAAAAAGAAACTAATATTGGGACACATAATTGATACCGGGATTAATGAGAACTCAAAATCTGGAATAGGGATATTCTAGAGATTTCCACAACACATTACCTCCATCATACTACAACATAACATCTGACCACAACAAAATATGTCCATAACAATCAGAACTGCACATGTCGATCATATTCAACATCGCAAACAACATCCGGACCAATCTGTACCACATGCATTATCCGGTCCAAACTAGGTAGCTGGTTTGACATCAATGACAACAATATTCACACAAGTCTAACAAAATAATCATCAATTATGTACCCTCATGAAATATAGAATCATCTAATTTAATCATCCCAATAATGTCACTCAACACGTCCAATCCTCGTCCATTATTAGTTTATATCCATGGTTTACAAATCACTCCAATATAATTTTTCTCGAGTCATCTTTCATCCACAATAACACATCTTTTCATCTTCCCTAATATTTGTAAGAGAACTCTAGGCATCACCTCCATCATCATCCCTAATATTCTAAGTGACTGAAGTAACCCACCACCCAAGCTCCACTTCATCATACTTTTTATTTTTTTTGACATAACACTACTTAGTTGAAACACTATATCAAAGAGGAACAAAATGTTGAAACACCTAAATTTTTCCTAGTATAACATTGATTAAATAATAAAACTATATAATTGATCTAACTCGCCTAATGTGTACTCCACTTAATTAAATGATCCTATTATTTGATTAGTCATTTCACCTCTCACGTGTAATTAATTATTTCTATTTTGATTATCTTATTTCAACCTCACATGACTAAAATAAGTAAATAAGTTTATTATGCAACTTAACTATTTTCTCTTCATAATTTGTAAGAATAAAGGAACTACTAAAACATTTCTTGCAACACATTACTAATTTTAGTAAATGCAATATTATCCTTTCATTTCAAAACCAAATTCAATCATGACCCTTCATCCTCTCCTAAATCCTAAGAAAAACCTCATTTATTATCCACCATCAATCTTCTCTTCTAATCTCATCTCCATTGTTCAACTTCTAAACCCAAAAGTCTATATATTGACACACTATCCTATGCAAATTCATCATTCCATCTAATTCTAACAACATGATAAAATAGGTAACTTTTTGAGAAAATATTAAATCTACATATCGCAGCTCAATCATTACAGCAAATCATGCATTACAAATGGAGTTTTATGGTAATCTTTATTTCTTTTTGCTTTGCTCAAATTCCATTTGCATGCTCTATTTGTAGTTTGTATTAGTTTGGAATAGGAAGCTAATCATCTGCAATTGTTTTCTAATTGGATTTCTAATCTAGTGCTTACATGACTAATATTAAATTTTCAATTTACTTTTATAAAAGTTGAGGTTTCAATTTATAATTTTGAACTTTAGATATATAATTTTTGTCTAATCAAATTTACAAGTCACATTGTAAATTTAAAACTTTTAGATGCTTTTGTTTTGATGATAAAATTGAAAACTTTCTTTAATATATATACATGAAAATATAATCTCTAAAATTTACACTTGTGAAATTGATTTTTTCATATAACCTTTGCATTATTATACTATTGAATTCTTGAAAAATATTATCATAATCTAAAGTATTATTAAATGGTCAATAACTATAAATAGTTATAGTCTTGTTAGCCAAGCATTCCATAAAATAACTTTAAAAATAATATAAAATATGCATTACTAAGCTAACAAGGTTGTAAATATTAGTGCCTATTAGCGATTTGATAACATATTAGGTGTTGTTACTAGTACTTACTATTCCTCTTTCCTCTCTCCAAGCAAAAAGAACTATTGGTTGATTATAAGATGCAATACTTTTCTATCTATTACATTACCAAGCAAAAAGTGCACCAAAATTATGTTGCAGAACACCTACTTGATATTAGGGAAGCTATCCCATAAAGCCCACAATACAAACTATTTTGTGGAGTAGGGAGTGTATGAATATTATTTTGACCTTAAATAAGGTAAACTACAATAATATTAACCTACTCTACTCAAAACACAAACAACACTCACTTTAAACATAAGGGTTAGAAAACATAGATAAAAACATGAAATATTTTACCAAAACCAACCCTTGTTGCACCAAAAATGGTGGGTGTGCTCATGGATGGTTGGATGTGTGTGCTCATGCCAATAACATAAGATTGTATGTGAGATCATATGTTGAAATGGCTTGGGTTGAGGCCCATTTATATATTTTTGGTTCAAGGAATGGATGACTAGGATGAAAAGATGAAATCAATGACTCATATTGGTTGAAAGCCATGGGGAGATGAGAGGAGGACAAGTGTCCTCATGTGGTTGAATGAGATGGAGGGAGAGGGATTACAAAGATAATAAATGGTGGAGATTATCCTTGGAAGAAGTGGATGAACATGATGGAAAGGGTACTTGGGAGTACCCAAGAGGGATGGGAAAGTACCTTGACCCATGTGACATGGTACTAAGACCATACTACATATACAAAGACCCATGCTTTGCAATACAAAAGATCAATACCTTTGTACACATGTGGGGATGTGCATGATTTGCGAAGGGTTTGACTAGGACTAGGTTGTCCAAGTGAGTGATTAGGGGATTAAGTGGATTATCCCACTTTATGGAATGTGGGGGGAAATGGAAAAATTAAATAAATAGATATATTTATTTAATTATTAGGATGAGGATGGGATAATTTAGATAAATAAATAATTATATTTATTTACCTAAGACAAACTATAGGAAGATACTGATTAAACGGTTTTAGGTTAGAAAATGGGTGAGGGTAAATAATGAGGAATAGTGAACTAATTAAATAAGGGATGGAAATGATATAATTAATTGAATAATACAGGTTTTATTCAATCAATTATAGAGTAGTAGGCATGGTGTGATGGTTAAGTTGTAGTTTTGTTGTTTTGGCATCAATGTTCAAACCCCATTGGGGTGCAATTGTTATATTGGGGATGAGGTTCCATGTTTATGACCTCACTAGTTTATAGCTCTTGGTCAAAAGAATCTACTCCTCTTTCAAAAAACAAATCAATTATAAAGTAAATATTTGGGTAGTGATGATGTGTGAATTTAGGTGTCTATAGGAAGTTCCTGAATAAGAACAAAAATATGCTATAGGATAAATTAGAATCATGTGTAAGAAAATAAAAAGCCCCAAATTTTGATGAGGGTAGAACCCGAGACACAAATAAACACAACAAATGGGAATAAAATATTTATTTTATTATTTATTTGTATCTGATGCACTAAAAAGGGGACATAGTAAAAAAACAAAGCTCAAATGTTAATAAGTTAGTTTCCAACCAAAAACCAACACAAATGAACTAAAAATCTTTTATATACATAACAAGAGAGAATGAAAGAATACAAAGAGAGTATAAACACAATAAAAGAGGAGCAAGAAGACTCCCTAAGATGCTTGGTGGCTCTCCCATGTTCTTCTCCTCTCCAAGATCCAAAGCTATGCTTGAGTGTGGCCCTCAGTTTTTAGCATGAAATCATGGATGCCAAATGAAGGATTGAAAGTGGTTGAAGATGAAATTCTAATTCTATGTAAATGCTAAGACTGGTATTGCTATGAGAAAGCTCAAGTGTGAGTTCTATTTAACTATAATAACAATGCTAAAATGCTTCCTCCTTTACTTGAGGATGAGGGTTCTATTTATAGGCAAAATAGTGGATTGGAGGGTCAAGATTGATTTGGCTTGTGAAGGGCTAGGATTGCATGATTCTCAATCCATGTGACACTTTCAAACCAATGCAGTGATGACAAGTGTCACCATGAGAGGGATTGAGAGGAGAGGGAAGAAGCATTTAATGCTTGAGATGACATGAGGGTAACCTCATGTGGTTGGGTTATTAGATAAACCCCTTATGTAAGATTTACCCATGGTTAGACATTGACCAAAGAGAAAAGACCCATGTGGGTTAGTGTGTTGAAGAAGGGAAACATTTAAGACTCTATAAGAGTCCTTCATGGGTGAGATTATGGGTATGGGATTAACTTGGGATTAGGATTGTGAAAATGATTAGAAGTGGAATTAGGCTAATTAGAAGGGATTAGAATATTCTAGAAGAATGATTAGTGGTAAAGTGGAGTTTGTTGTTATATGGAGCCTGATCAGACTCAGAGGTTAAATTTTCCCTACTTCTATTGGTGCAGTTTCCCCCCATATTTTTTGACGGGGGTTTGGGGTGTTGGCATTTGCATGAAGATTGCATTAATGATATGTTATGTTATCATTGATGTCAATAAACCGGTAATGATATTGTTGATATTGTTGTAATATTGTTACTGTAACCGATAGGAATAATTTATGGAGTGAATCGGTAACTGGTATAAACCTTATCTATTTATGTAACCGGTAAACCCTACCTATTGTTTTTGATAAACCCTAACTGATTAAGTTTGGTGAATTGGTTATATTAGTTTATGTTCTGGTGATGAGCGGTAATGATTATGACATGCATGATTATTGTATGAAGATAATTCCAAGAGATTTTAGCGAGTTTTTGTAACGGTTTTTGTCTAGGGAATCAGCAAATGTATTGCATCTAATGCAAAGTGCATGATGAGTTACTAAGTTCGATGAAGCGGTGATCAAGGAGCGATCAAGGTTTTCTTGATTGATGTGTAGAGACTGCTATGTAATCCAACGGTCATACTTGAACCAATTTGTTTGTAATCTCTAGGAGAATTAGGTTTTTGTTGTGTTACCGACCTGATTGATTTGTATTTAAGGTCGATGAAGTTGTTTAGTTTAATGAGTTGGAAAATAGAGACACAGTTTAGTTAAGTGTATGGTTGCCAAACCGGATGATGTATCAGCAGTTTGAGTAAAGACAGATAGGAGCATGAAATGGATCTGATCAAACAAGTGTAGTGTTATTTAGACAGATCAGCAAACTACTGTTGTTTTCTAATAATTACAGCAGAATTGAAATCCCCTAATCGAGTAAGCTCTAACAAGCTTGGTGTTATTCAAATCCTCTAACAAGGTGGTCCATTAGATTGGATTTTCAAATCCTCTACCGAGGTTACTCCTTACAGGGTATTGCTTCTAACAAGGCATTCTAGTCAATCCCTTAATCGGGTGATTCCTAACAGGATCAATTCATAACAAGAATTTTTATAAAGCTTTAACATGCTAGGCTCCTAACAGGGCGAAATTCAGAAGAGTTCATATAGTTATCTTGTGTCTCATCTCACCGTGCTTTTTACCTATTTTGGTTTCCATGTCGGAAATATTTGTGTCAAGTGGTGAATGTTTTTGTGGTTATGTTTTAATGGTTGATTTACTTAACTATTTTTTATAAGTCATGATAACCGGAAGCATTGAGATATGAAGAAGTTGTTTACTGTTGTAACAGTCAACCAGTTTATCTTATGAGTTTTTATCTTGACAGAGTTATTATTCTAAGTTTACTTTGAGAGATTGATTTTTGATTGGTGAAGTTTATATCAGTTTTTCTATCTACTGATTCACCCCCCCTCTCATTAGTTGACCGGATACTTATTCTTTCATCATACTATCAATTGGTATCAGAGCATTATAGGTCCTCTAAGGTCTAAGCCTAACAACTTGAGGTAAAGATCTGTTGATCATGATGAAGAAGGAAGGTCCGAAGTTTAATAAAGAGAACTATAGGATATGGAGTGACAGAATGAAAATTATATCAAGAGTTTGGGTAGTCAGTATTGGGAACATGTCGATACTAAGTATGTTGTACCTACTGGGATGTTGATTGATGATCAGAAGAAAGAGAAACAAGAAAATCATCAAGCATTGGAGGCTATTGTCACTTCTTTTTCTGATGTAGAGTATGTAGATGTTCATGGTCTTGAAACTGCATATGAGGTATGGAAAAAACTTGACAAGATTTATAGCGGTGATAAACATATTAAGATTTCTAAAGAGGAAAGTCTAAGAGGCAAATTTGATGACATGCGGATGGCTGAAGGTGAGAATATCCAGCAATATGGTCAAAGGATAAAAGAGATAGTCGATGAAATTAAGAGTGCAGGAGGTAAAGTGGAAGATTCTACAGTGATCAATTAGGTACTGAGAACCCTGCTATCAGTCTACGCTATCTAAGTTGTAGTTATTCAGGAGCTAAAGTCCATTGAAAAAACTAAGGTAACTCTTGATTCCATCATTGACAAGCTTACTACTTTTGAATTAAATGGTTATGATAGTAGTGTACAAAAATCTGAGTCTGCATTTGGAGCTTTTGTTTCTAACCCATCTGTGAGGAAAAGTAGAGATGCGAGTCACAATTATGAATTCAGATCCAGTAGAGAAGTTGATGATGAAGACAATTTAGTTGAGCTTGAAGAATTGTTGGCCAAGCGGTTGCCTATAGGTACAGGTAAATATAGAGGTAAATTACCTTTGAAATATTTTGCATGCAACAAGATTGGACACATTGTTGTTGATTGTCCTAATGGTGATAATGAGCACAAATGAGAGAAATTCAAGAAGTACAAGGGTAAAGGAAAAAGTGATTGTCTTATTGCTACTGATGGTGGTATCACTGATGAGGAATCTGATGGTGATGCTAATGAAGACATTGTTTTTGTAGCCATTAAAGAAGAGATGTCAGACCAGAAGGCATTAGTATCCATGATGGATAACTCTAATGATTGGATCATGGATAGTGGTTGTTCACATCACATGACCGATGATCGGAGAAAATTTCTTTCTCTAAAGGAATTTGATGGTGGAGTTGTAAGATTTGACAATGACTCACCCTACATGGTTAAAGGTAAGGGAACTATTTCTCTTAATGGAAAGAGTAGTCCAGATGATACCTACTGGGTTCAAGGTTTAAAGCATAATCTTTTGAGTGTGGCACAACTCAATGACAGAGGATACCCATTGGAGTTTAAAAATGGTATGTGCAAAAGCTATGACAACAAAGGTGAACTGATTGCTACCGGGAAGCAAACTAAAGGTAACTTGTTTCATCTTAATCCTAAAGTCAACAACTATTTAATTGCAAAGATAGATGATAGTTGGCTTTGGCATAGAATATTTTGTCATATAAACTTTGATAACATTGTTAAAGTGAGTAAGTCCAAGACAGTGAGAGGTTTGCCTTAGTTAGATAAACCAGTTAATACTCTGTGCAAAGAATGTCAGTTGGGAAAGATGACATCCTCAACTTTCAAGAGAAAATCCTTTTCAGTAGAACATTTGTTAGATTTGGTTCGTACAGATATTTGTGGACCAATAAGAACAAAAAGTATTCAGGGTGACATATTTTATGATCTTCACTGATGATTGCTCAAGGATGATGTGGGTCACATTCTTGAAGGATAAGGCTGAATCTTTTGGTAATTTCAAGGCATTCATGGCCTTAACTGAGAAAGAGAGCGGTAAGAAGATAAAGTGTCTGAGGAAAGATCAAGGCGGTGAATTTACTTCTGAGGAATTCACTAGGTATTGTGAAGAAAATGGTATCAAACGACAACTTTATGCACCAAGGACACCACAACATAATGGTATCGCAGAGAGAAACAACCAGTCAGTTGTTGAAGCTACTAGGACAATGTTGATACAAGGAGGTGTAGCGAAAACTTTCTGAAGAGAAGCTGTCAGCACAACTGTCTACACTACGAACCGGATTCTGGTAAAGAGAGGTAAGGACAAGACTCCTTATGAATATTGGTATGGTAGATCACCTGATGTTAGTTATTTTCGAATATTTGGAAACAAATGTTTTATTAAGAGAGGTGATTATATTAGCAAATTTGAGGCTAAAAGTGATGAAGGTATATTTCTTGGCTATTCCACCAAGAGTAAGGCCTAAAAAAGTTTTAACAACCGGACATAGAGAATTGTTGAGAGTGTTGATGTTCGAGTGAATGAAAATCCCGAAGTCTCAGAGGAAACCAGTTTAGAGAAAAAGGATGAAGATCCTTGCATTTTTTTTTTGGAACTAGAAACTATGAAATCTGAAACTGGCAAAGCAAATATTGATGTACCAGTCCAACTGGAACAGATAAATTCAGAAGAAGATGATGATAATGAAGAAGCTGAACCTGAAGATAATGATCATGTTATTCCAAGATAGGTGAGACTGAATCACAATCTTGAACGAATTATTGGGGATAAGGATGGTAGAGTACTAACCAAAAGAAGAATCAAAGAGAATTATTGCATGATCTCCATTATAGAACCAAGAACTGCTAAGGAAGCATTTGGTGATGATCATTGGGTTAAAGCTATGGAGGAGGAATTAGATCAAATTGAGAAGAACAACACATGGACCCTGGTACCCCGACTGGTAAATAAAAATGTGATAGGTACTAAGTGGGTTTTCAGGAACAAGTTGAATGAAGATGGTGTTGTAGTTTGCAACAAAGCTAGGTTGGTATGCAAAGGTTATGCACAAGAGGAAGGAGATATGGTGAGACTTTTGCACCAATGGCGAGACTGGAAGGTATTAGAACTTTACTTGAATTTGCAGTACACAAGAAATTCAAGGTATACCAGATGGATGTTAAGTCTGCATTTTTGATTGGGATACTTGAAGAAGAAGTATACATTGAGCAACCAGATGGTTATGCTCTGACTGATAAGAAAGACATGGTATGCAGATTGCATAAAGCTTTATATGGATTAAAGTAGGCACCTAGAGAATGGTATGAAAGGCTTCATACACATCTGATGAAGATAGGCTTTCTAAGAACCAGTGATGATAGTAACATACTTCTCAAATATGAAGGAGATAAATTACTAGTCAGCGAAGTATTTGTTGATGATATCATATTTGGAGGTAATGATGACATGAGCAACAATTTTGCAGATGAAATGAAAAATGAGTTTGAAATGTCTTTAGTGGGAGAAATAAAAAAATCCATAGGCTTGCAAATACAACAAATGAAGAATGGTATTTTTGTCACATGATCTAAGTATGTGAAAGAGGTCTTGAAGACATTTCGCATGAGTGACTGTAAATCAGTTGGGGCACCTATGGTTATAGGTTGTAAGATGTCTAAGGAAGATGAGTCCAAATCTGTTGATGAGAAGGAATACAGGTTAATGATTGGAAAATTGCACTATGTTGTTCACAGCAAACCAGACATAGCTCATGCAGTTGGCATAGTTTCTAGATTCTAGAAGAATCCTAAGGAAACACATCTGATAGCAACCAAAAGAATTTTTAGATACTTGAAAGGTACTGTTGATTATAGGTTATGGTATCCATATGGGGGAAATTTTGACTTGAAGGTGTACACAGATGCAGATTGGGCAGGAAATGTTGATGACCAGAAAAGCACAACCGGTGGAGCATTTTTTCTTGGAGGAAGACTTGTTTCATGGAGTAGTAAGAAGCAGATTTGTGCTTCACAATCTACTGTTGAAGCTGAGTATGTTGCAGCTTACATGAATTGTACATAGGCTATATGGATGAGGCACATTTTGGAAGGTTTTAAGATGAAGATTTTAGAACCTATAAATATTTTATGTGATAATACATGTGTCATAAATATTTCCAGGAACCCTATTTTGCACGCATGAACCAAGCATATTGAATTGAAGTATCATTTCTTGAGGGAAAAATTTCAGAGTAAAGATGTGATCTTAGAGCATGTTTCTACCAAGGAGCATCTTTCAGATATTTTTACTAAACCTTTGCCTAAGACTACTTTTGAGTATCTTAGAAGTCGGTTAGGGGTCATCCCTCTTCATGAAGTCAATTAAGTATAATGTAGATTACATCAGTCCCGGAGCTACTTGAAGAATTTTATAGAAGGATTGGTGTAGAAGTGGATTTATTCCACAAGGGGAGCATCAAGTTGCAGAATGTTGATGATGCAGAGTGAAATTTGACATTACATGTTTTACTTTCAATTTGGCATTATTGTCAAAGGGGGATAAGAATTTTGTGATTACGGGAAGGAGAACCAGTGACAAGCTGAAGACATAGAGAGTATGGTGAATACTTGGTAATGTAAACCAGGATTCCTATTCACAATCATGCAACAATCAATGGTGTTGATATTTGTATTGCCATCAATGCCAAAGGGGGATATTGTTGGCATTTCCATGAAGATTGCATTAATGATATGTTATGTTGTCATTGATGTCAATAAACCGGTAATGATATTGTTTATATTGTTATAATATTGTTACTGTAACCGATAGGAAGAATTTATGGAGTGAACCAGTAACCAGTATAAACCTTATCTATTGATGTAACTGGTAAACCCTACCTGTTGCTTTTTATAAACCCTAACTGATTAAGTTAGGTTAATTGGTTATATTGGTTTATGATCTGATGATGAGCGGTAATGATTATGACACACATGATTATTATATGAAGATAATTCTAAGAGATTTTGGCGGGTTGTTGTAACAGTTTTTATCTAGGGAATGAGCAAATGTATTGCATCTAATGAAAAGTGTGTGATGAGTTACTAAGTTCAATGAAGTGATGATCAAGGAGCGATCAAGGTTTTCTTGATTGATGTGCAGAGATTGCTATGTAATCCAACGGTCATACTTGAACCAATTTGTTTGTAATGTCTAGGATAATTAGGTTTTTGTTGTGTTACCGACCTGATTGATTTGTATTTAAGGTCGATGAAGTTGTTTAGTTTAATGAGTTGGCAAAGAGATAGACACAGTTCAGTTGAGTGTGTGGTTGCCGAACCGGATGATGTATCTGCAATTTGAGTAAAGGTAGATAGGAGCATGAAATGGATCTGATCAAGCAAGTGTAGTGCTATTCAGACATATTAGCAAACTCCTGTTGTTTTCTAACAATTATAGCATAATTGAAATCCCCTAACCGAGTAAGCTCTAACAAGCTTGGTGCTATTCAAATCCTCTAACAAGGTGGTCTATTAGATTGGATTTTGAAATCCTCTACCGAGGTTACTCCTTACAGGGTATTGCTTCTAACAAGGCATTTGTAGTCAATCCCTTAACCGGGTGATTCCTAACAAGATTAGTTCTTAACTGGACTTTTTGTAAAGCTTTAACAGGGTAGGCTCCTAACAGGGTGAACTTCAGAAGAGTTCAGATAGTTATCTTGTGAGTCTCATCTCATCGTGGTTTTTACCTATTTTGGTTTCCACGTCAAAAATATTTGTGTCAAGTGGTGAATGTTTTTGTGGTTATGTTTTCATGGTTGGTTTACTTAACTATTTTTGATAAGTCATGATAACCGGAAGCATTGAGATATGAAGAAGTTGTTTACTATTGTAACAGTCAACTGGTTTATCTTATGAGTTTTTATCTTGACAAAGTTATTATTCTAAGTTTACTTTGAGAGATTGATTTTTGATTGGTGAAGTTTATATCAGTTTTTCTATCTACTGATTCACCCCCCCTCTCAGTAGTTGACCGGATACTTATTCTTTCATCATACCATCATGGGGGCAGCGCACTCTTGTCGCGATATAGGGCGAGGTCGAGGGGCAGCACCTCGCAAGACCAAAAAGACTTATTATTTTATAAAGGCATCGGGTGTTATTTTTCTATTGGTTGACATGTTGTAGCCCTAATTTTGTAACCGACATAAGTTTTGATAAAAAGGCTAAGGGTTGGGGTTTTTTGTAGAGAATTTTGCAACGGTATTGAGTTGCAAGGGATTGTTGGTTTTAATCGGTTCGATTTACTAGATAATAATATTGGACTCTCTATTTGCTAGACATAGCCTGAGTTTGGGCAAACCACGTTAACATCATCTCCTCTCTGTTATTATTTCTCTGTTTAATCTTTATTTGCATATAATTGATATTTTATGCATGCAATTCCTAACATGTTTTGTAGGAGAATGCAAGTGGGCGAGGATAAATAGGCTTTTTTAAATAAATATAAATTTATTTAAATGTGTACAACTTGCATTTATAGGAGTATGCAAGTGGATGAAGATTTTAAATAAATATTAATTTATTTAAATAGGGATTTTATTTGTGCTTTTTAAATAAATATTTAATTTATTTAAATGAGAGGAAAGGGGGGTTTAAATAAATTGATAAAATTTATTTAATAGTTGGACTATAGTTAACAATTTTAAATTAAATAAATTTATGAAATTTACTTAATAAAAATAGAAAAATAGGGGTTGAGTGGATTAATTAAATGTAAATTTAATTAATAGAGGAATATTAGTGTATTAAATAAATATTTAAATAGGGATTTGATTTGTAATTTTTAAATAAATATTCAATTTATTTAAATGAGAGGAAAGGGGGGTTTAAATAAATTGATAAAATTAATTTAATAGTTGGACTATAGTTAACAATTTTAAATTAAATAAATTTATGAAATTTACTTAATAAAAATAGCAAAATAGGGGTTGAGTGGATTAATTAAATGTAAATTTAATTAATAGAGGAGTATTAGTGTATTAAATAAATATTAAATATTTATTTAATTATTGGGCAGATTTATGTTTCTACATTTGCCCCTCTTTGAGATGGTGTAGTTTATTGCGCCGTTTCAAAGAAAGATAGATAGGCATGAGAAAAATGTCCCAGGGATGTTAATTTAGTGGGTGGTATGCCCTGTCGAGAGATGGACCAAATTTTTTGAAAAATCGAGCAATCTCTCATAAAATAGAAAGAATGGGGGGAATGATAGATTTGAAGAATTTAGTTTAAATGGCAACAAATGGTGATTGAGAAGGTAAGTCAATGAGAACCCTTAGGTCATGCAGGAGAAACTGTGCAAATGCAATGTTGTGGTGCATTTGATGGATTTTGTTCAATTGATCAATATTGTTTGGGCAGTCTGGTGCAATTGGTGGAATTGCCCTAGGATTAGTCAAAGCATGGCAGTTGATGTTAGTTGTTCGCTTGGACGGGATAAATTCTGAGTGAGTTAAATTGACCTATGTAAACTTAGGCAATTGATGTAATTTCCCGATGAAGTCAAGGTATCTAAGTCAAATTACCCATTGAGACTTAAACAATTGATGTAATTGTCTGTTTTGATTGAGTTTGACTAGTTGACCAATTGACATTTGGGTTAAAAAGGAAGACACAATATTACATATAGGATGCCCTAGATGACACCAGTTATGTAGCCCCCCCATTTAGAGATGGGCGATGATGAACGTGGCTTGATCGGTTGGATGGGACATGATGCATAGTATGGATAATGACCTGGATAGGGAGGTTGAGGTGGGGAAGTCAATTTTAGATAGAAGGTATGGAGGACCTAGTACTCAGTCCTATGGAAGAGGATCAAAATAGAGTTATCCATTGGCATAACTATGTATAAATGATATGCAACGATATGGATTTATGTATGGATGGAATGCATGAAATTTAATATATACACATGAGATGAAACTGACAATCCATAGTCTATTCATAATGCTTAATTTCCTCATCGAGCATGGTAGTAATGATCTTGGCCAAGGTATCAAAAACCAAGGTTGAGTGCTTCACCTGTAACAAACATCATAGACAAGGAAAGTGACCCTCCATTTTGGTTTATATACAAATGGTCGAGGTATATGCTATAGTCAGCAAACCAGCAGGGATCCATGACTACACATTTTTCATATGATCTTGTAGCTTAGTGAACCTCCCACGTAGACACCATTAATATTTACCCCAGAACTTCATTAGAACAATCTGCAGACAAAAAACAAAGAAAAAGATATCATGCGCCATCCTGGCCACTTTAATCACTTTTGGATATCCTTGAGTAACATAGGAACATGATGTAAATTAGTAAAAGACAAAAGCACTATTAAAAGTTGAACAACCAAAGAATATTGTTGCCAAAATATGTGTCATCGTGTATTGTTGTAAGGAAGGATGCATCTTTGTTAAGACAGTTGTTTGATGTTTAGCCTAGGAATTTGACTGTTTGCAGACTAATTGATAGTTTGTCTTGTTTGAGTATTTGATTTGCGAGCTCAATTTGTTTTCACATTTGATCGAATATTTGTGTGAACTATAATCAGTTTATTGCAATGTTTTTTATTGATTATTGTGATGTTTTGGATTTTTATAATTTTCTAATATTTTTGGTGTTTATCAAGTTTTTCAATGTGCTTGGTTTATTTCAGAATTTTTTTTGAATTTTTTTTATTGTTTTCTAGTTTTTTCAATGTTTTTATTTATTTCGGGACATTTGCCGAATGTTTTTGGTCTTTTGAGATTTTATGAATGCTTTTGGATTATTTCAGGATATTTTCCAAATAAGTAACTTAGTGAATCACCAGTATTGGGAATCCACTCCCATCAAAAAAAAGTTTCCCCTAGTTAGGTATCGATGTGAAGGCATGATGAAGGATAAATGAGGCAATAATCTTGATTGCAGATCAATAACAAGCCATGGTAGATATGATGTATGAGTGGATGCATGGTTTGATTGTAACCAGTCTGAAAGATAATGGAATCATAGCCTTTATGAATGGTGTCTGTTTGCCTAGTTTTCACCACCGCACTTATCCAAGGTGCCACCGAAGTGGTTTTCACCATTTGGATTAATGATTTTTCTTTACTATATTCTTGATTTTTTCAATTATTTCTGTACTTTTTCCAGGACTTTTTCTTAATGTTTTGGTCTTTTTGAGATTTTATGAGCTTGATGCTCTATATAGCTTATGTATGGAACTTTTTGAGATGCATGTTGTTTATTGGATCTGCCAGTGGTTCCCCTTCTGAAGTTGCTAACTGATATACCCCAGACCCAAAGATGATAGTGATGACATATGGACCCAGCCAATTGGATTCAAATTTGCCCTGGTGTTCTTTGTTTGGTTGATTGCGAGGATTCTCTCTAAGAACGAGATCTCCTACCTCAAATGTGTGAGATCTGATCCTATGATTATAGCTTCTACTCATGTGTTGCTGATATGCCTTGAGGTGATTGTAGGTAGCTTGTCGCTTCTCATCAAGTAGTTCTAAGTCCTGAAGATGGGAGACTTGGTACTCTTCATCATTAATTAGATTGTGCAAGGAGATCCGTAGGGATGTTAATTCAACCTCAATATGCAAGATAGCTTCTGCTCCATAAACAAGTGAGTATGGGGTTGTGCTTGTAGGGGTGCAAATTCTAGTTCGATATGCCCCTAGTGCGGGATTCAGATGAATGTGCCAATCACGATTGACATCATTGACTATCTTCTTTAAGATCCTCAATATGTTCTTGTTTGAGGCTTATGCTTGACCATTTCCTTGTGGGTGATATGGGGTGGAGAAACGGTGTTGGATATGAAACTTCTCACAGAGTTCTCAGACATCCTGATTTTTTCAGGGAAGCCCATTATCTGTGATAATGAACATGGGTACACAATACCGGTAGATGATGTAATTTAGGAAGAATGAGGCGATTTGCTTGCTAGTGACTTGGGTGAGTGGAATGGCTTTAATCTACTTTTTGAAGTACTCAGTGATAGTAATGATGAATTTATGACCAACGGTTGAAGATGGATGGATTTTACCCACAAGGTCAAGTCCCCACTGACAAAAGGGCCACGGTGTTGCGATGGGTTGCAGTTCTTGTGCAAGTGCATGTATGAGGTCCCCATGAACTTGGCACTTCTTGCACTTTCTGACAAACTAATAGGATTATTTTTCCATGCAGGGCCAATAGTATCTTGTACTCATGATCATTTTAGCCAATGAAGGGCCACTTGAGTGAGCCCCATAGATAACTTCATCTACTTCTTCTAAAGTTGTGGTCACCTCACCTTTCTCTAAAAATCAGAGGAGAGTACCATCGAGACTTCATCGATATAGGGTTTTGACAATGATAAGGTATCCAATGGATTGATGTATGAAGGTTTTTCATTGTTTGTTTGATTGGTTTGGTGAGAGGATTTGATTGTGTAGGTAAGCGTAAAATTCACCATACCGTGGGGAATCGAGACCGATGAGTTTGTTGGCATTGTGTTGTCATTGATATCAACCGATATAGGAAGGATAATGGTATAAGAGATGTATGTGTTTCAATGTCATGGATGCATAAAGGATGAGATATATTTGATATCACCTTGTGTTGCAGTACACCGGTAAGGTAAGGGAGAGAATGTCATTCAGTAGAATGACATTTGGAGTCACTGGTATTCAAGTCAGTGTTTAACTTGTGTGGAAGAGATGTACAAGTTACAAGTATGTTGTGTGGATACAAAACAATAGGATTCCCACCGGATAGAGATGTAGTCACCATGTGAAGAGATGATTGACAATGAGTGTGCCAAACTAGATCACATGTTCCTATTTGAAGATATGCTACACAAATAGGGAAGCCATATGAGTGCATTGCAGGATGGAGATGACAAAGACTCACTCCCATCAGTAAGTGGAGCTTATCTCCTATTATGCAAAGTATGCATCTTAGTTTTGTGAGATAAGGAAGAAGAGGTAAAGGAAGGTGTTTGAAGGATCACACCAGATCTACCAATAAATCAAAAGGATGCCTGAAGTGCATGAAATCAGGGATATGCACTAGACCGACATAGAAGGAATGATAAGCCACCAGGATGGAAAAGGAAGAGTAGAGAAGTGATGAGTTTGTCACCTTGACAAACCGGATGAGATAATGTTTAGACTGATGATGGTGAAAGGTACAACAATAGCTACAGAGAGAGTGCAATCGGTATACAGATGCCTTAGATGGAATCGATTGAAGATTGATGACATGGTGTCATAAAGATGGCTACCGATGAGCATGAGAACTGGTAAGGAAGAAAAGAGGCTAAGTGATGTGCTCCTACCTAACAAGAATGAGCATGATATGGGTAGGCATGTCTGGCGACCGATTAAGGTGTTCCACCGACAAATCAACAAAGTGCAGACATGATGATTGACCGGTTAAGTGTGAGATACCAACAGGGTTAGAGAACCGACAAAAAAGAAGGATCGGTTGAGTGTTTGGTCGGTGATCCTATCTGAACTGACACAGAGGTCCAAACTAAGGTATATGTCGACAAAGGTGCCACGTGGATTCAAGGAGGCGGACATGCATGCAATGGTAGATGGAGTGTTCAATGGTAGATGGAGTGTGCATCGACGAGGTTGTTGCAGAGTTGGTCGACATTAATTGTAGACCTCATAAACCATGGGATGTGTTGCAGATGCATTGCAAATATGTGCGGGTCAAGGAATGTCAAATAGAGGTGATCGATAGGATGCATCGATTGATGCAGAGCATATAGGTGTAGAATGAGGTTGGTGATGCAATCTGTAGAACCATTTAAGGTGATTGATCTTGTGCCTCGCCAACTGATTGTCTGTGTTTGCTAAGTTTACCAAACATGCCTTGGAAGGTAGGATATATGGTAGGTAATGTTTAATTTCTTGTAGGCTGCCTATCTTCATGTAGAATGAGATCAAATCAGATCAGATATGCCTCGTGATTAGTGGAAGAAACCCTAATGGTGCCAAGTTCAAACTCATGTCTTGGTGAGAAAATCTAGCTATATGTATGCGAGCCAAAGATAGTGTTTGTGTTGCTGAAGGAGAGAGTGTTGTTGCTGCATGTGAGAGCAAATCAGTCAAGTACTCAATGAGTATCAGTAAAGAGACTAAATGTGTGTGAGTGATAAACTTGTTGAAGAGTTCAACTGGAAACAATGAAGCAACCGATAGTTGGCCATTGAGTCCGACAGAGGAGGAAACCGATGGTGACCAAACTGGCAAAGAGAGACCCAACAGAGTAAAAGAAGAAGGGGCTGAACTGTTAAGGTTGCAACAGGAGATAGGGTTGTAGCATTGAGAGTGTGAGAGGGAGATTCAACAGTGAACCAAATAGAAGATCCAGTAGAGAGATCTGAAGAAGAGTTACAAAATCCATTTGTAACAAGGCTATTCATTTATAAATGATTATGTTTTGTATTCATTGAGTTGGATCTTGGTGCAGGGGTTGTAGCTCCTTGGGTTGGTTCCCTCAAATAAGGGGTTGTAGCTCCTTGGGTTGGTGCCCTAAATCAGGGGTTGGTGATCCTTGGGCTGGTGCCCTAAACAGTGTAATCGGATATTCATTGTGAAGCTGGATTGGAGCAATAGTCTCCAGCAACATTTCTCACCGAGGTTTTTCCCATCTTGGGTTTTCCTCATATATGTTGGTGTTATGTGATGTCCCTTTATGTTTGAATGTATTTGTGATTAGTCTCCCCACTAACCGATAAGTCTACATTGAGTTAGATCTAATAACTGGTATACACACATAGGATAATTAAATGAAAAAGATTGAGAACCACTGATTCACCCCCCTCTCAGTGGTGCATTGTGTCTAACAAAGTTGACATACCATCTCAGATTCTAGGATATCATAAGCGGGGATCCAAAGATATTCAACTAAGAATTCATAGCATGTTGAGTTTTTTGGGAGATCGAGAAGAGAGGCTATTATAGCCATTAAATCTACAGCTCTATTCTTCTCTCGAGGAATTTTCTCAAAGGTCATAGCTGTGAATAATTCTTTGAAACTATCCACCATTTTCTTGTAAGGCATGAGCTTATCATCCTTAGTTTGATAGTGATCATTGACCTATCATATGACTAGTTGTGAATAGTCGTAGACTTGTAGCTCTTTCAAGTTTCATTGAATGGCCATTTGTAGTTCTATGATCAAGGCCTCATACTGTACTATATTGTTAATGCATGGAAATGTGATCCTGTATAATTTTTGAATGCTATCACCTTAAGGTGTGATGAAGAGAATGCCAACTCCTAAACCATGTCTAGTGTAGGACCCATCAAAGTATAGCTTTCATTGTTGTGCTAGCATGACTGTGAAGATCTCTTCAATTAAAAAATTTGAAATGAGAGGATGGTCTCCTATAAGTGGCGCTTCATCCAACTAATCTGCAATGACTTGCCCTTCGATTGGTTTTCAGTCCACATACTCTATGTCAAATTTTTTGAGGAGCATAACCCACTTTGCCAAGTGGCCTGTTAGTGTTGCTTTACTAAGTAGGTACTTGAGTGGATCTATCTTGGCAATGAGTTGTATCTTGTGCGTTATCATGTAGTGCCTGAATTTGGTTGCTATTAAAATCACTTCGAGGTAGGCTCGTTCAATAGGGGTATAACTGAGTTCATACCCTACTAGTGTCATGGAGATGTAGTACACTGCACATTCATTTCCTTTTGTATTATGTTGTGCTAGTAATACTCTTAAGGCCATAGTTGTAGCCTATATGTATAATAACAAGGGCCTATCTTGAGATGGTGGTGTCAGTAATGGTGGCATCATCAAGTAGTCCTTAAGCTGCTAGAATGCTTGATGACAATTCTCTTCCCATTTGAAGCAGACATTTTTATGGAGTAGATGTGTGAAGGGATGACATTTATTGACCAATTGTGCAATGGAGCAATAGATTGACTATACCCTCCCTTGTAATGTCCTCGGTTGACTAATGTTTTTAGGTGGCATCTACATGATTGATTTTACTTTTGCAAGATCAACCTCAATTTCTTTATTGAGATAATGTATCCTAGGAGTTTCCGGGAGGTTACCCCAAAGACACACTTATTTAGATTTAAGCATACATTATATTGTTCCAATTTGGTGAAGATTTTGTCCAGCACTATGAGGTGACCCTCTCTTTTTAATGATTTGTCTAGTAAATCATCCACATAGTCTTCCATTAATGTATGCATCATGTCATGGAAGATGGTAGTCATTTCTCTTTAATATGTGGCTCCTGTATTTTTTAGATCGAATGGCATCACATTCCAACAGTATGTTCCCCATGGACATGTGAAAGCAATTTTGTGTTGATCTTCTAGAGAAATCTTAATTTGGTTGTATCCTAAGAATCCATCCATAAGTGATAGCATTGCATGTCCTGTTGTCAGGCCCATGATCATATGAATGTTGGGTAGTGGGAAGTCATCCTTAGGACATGCTTTATTTAAATCTCTAAAATTTGTACAAACATGGATGCCCCCAGTCAATTTTGCCAGTGGTACGATGTTGGATATCCATTTCGCATAATCAATTGGTCTTATAAAACCCACATCTAACAGCTTTTTGAGTTCTACTTTTACTAACAATGCGATGTGAGGATGCATCTTTTTGAGCTTTTTTTTATTGGCTTTGCTCCTTCTGCTACTGTCAAATGATGCATTACGATCTCTAGATCTAGTCCTAGCATGTCTGCATAGGACCATGCAAAATTGATTTGTTTCTTTTGAAAGAACTCTGCAAAATCAGGATCTTCAGCTGGAGTCAATGATTCTGCTAGATGTATTATGTGTGGATTTTTTATGTTCCCAGATTTAATTCCTTTGTCTCTTCTATAAGAATGAATTATCTCATCTAATTAGTGTTGAAGGGGAGAATGTCGAACCTTACATCTTCAAGTTCCTCAGAGAGGTTTTCACCCTTAGATGCATCCTTTGCTTTTAATTGTTGGGGATCCAAAAGTGCCACAGTGTGGTTTTCACTTGAGGATCTTGTTTTGATTATAATATTTTTGTGACTGAAAGGTTTGGCATTCTCTCCCAAGTAAGTCATGTTGTTAAGTTTAATAGCATACCCAACTTTGTGATCCCTTCTTGGCATGTTATCTCATAATTCAAGAAATTCTATGATCACCTTATCATTTTGGAAGGTGTCAAGGCATAGGTAATTTCGTTGGTCCCAATCAATGAGGTCGGGGTGGATTATTAACATTACCTCATCAATAAGGTTGAGTTCATAAGATGTGTCGGTTATGATTAGGATTGAGATATCAAGCTCATCGTTAGTACTATCCTCTTCGTAATCGAGCTTAGGAGGTGACCTATCTATCCTTGAAGTGTATTCAGTATCTGGATCCCAAAAGGTTTTGATACATGCCCCTCCTTCAACTTCTTTATCTTCAAAAGTATCAAGAGACTCCTCTTCAAATTCATGTGAGGCTAAAGAACCCCATTCGTATTTATGTGAATCCATCTTGGAATCACTTTGTAGAACTCTGTCATTGTATATTGTAGGGATGTTTGCAGGTGTGAAAGGTTTTTCGAGAATTGCTTCAAGGGTTGTATCTGACGGAGTTGTTGATGTTCCTTATGTGTCTGAAGTGCACAAGAGTTTTATCCTTGGAGTGACGTGTTTTCATGTAAAATAACTCCTTTGTTTATTTGTTGTATGTGTGGACTTCAACTGCGAAGCACTTTTATGACTTGGATTTTCTGATCTTGTAGGTTGGTTTGCAATGGACATTATCCTACTTCTGGAAGGGAAAAATTTAGAAGTTGTCTGCTTTTGTTTGCTTGTAAGCCTGAGCTTAGAAGAGCCTCTTGAACCAGGGTTGAATCCGAGTCTCATTTTATCTCGTAGTTGTAAAAAGGGTTGCAATGGCTCTTGTACACCTTGTTTGTGGGTTCCCAATGTACTATGGCCATCATGGTCCATCTTTTGCATCATGGTAAAACCTTTACCATACCTCGCTATAGAGATCTTGATTTTTTGTTTACCTTTGTCAGAAGGGTCTGTGTAGAGCCACCCTGCCAAGTCTTCATCAATAGTTTCTTGTTCCTATGATCTTCCTGGGATGAATCCATTAAGTATGTTAGTGTTGGATGCAACAGGTGGTTTGAGTGATATTTGTGGTTTTCCACGAGTCCTAGGTGAGAGGGGTAGTTGGATAACATAGAAAAGTTGACTAATATTATACTCTCCTGGGCCTTCATCCTTTACCTTCATTTTCAACTTATCATGTTTGGGTGTAGGGATCGATGTACTGGTGAGAGAACTTGGGTGGATGTAGGATGATGAGGCAGTGGCTTCTCTTTTGCTAGGTATCATGATATCTAGTTGATGCCTTATATTGTTGCAAAAGGTGAATGGGTTGGCATAACCAAGGATAGTAATCTCTAATCCGTTATGTGGAAACTTGATACACTGATGATAGGTGGATAGTATCGCTTGCATGGCATGAATCCATGGTCTTCCCAATAGGAGATTATATAGAAGAGGGAGATCTAGGACTTGACAAACCACATTCTTCACCATAGGTCCTACCCTTACTAGTAGAGTAACACACCCTTTAGAGGATTATTTTGCATCATCATAGGCCTCGATGGTGATCCTCTTTCTGGCATCAACTCCTTCTTCTATATATCCCAATGTCGTGATTAATTGTAATGTGCAAATGTTAAGGCCAACTCTATTTTCAATCAAGACTCGCTTGATTTTGTGTTTATGTATGAATCCTCAATATGGACAAGGGCGTTATGCGGTTGTTGAAAGGACACATCATCATTCTCAGCAAAAGTGAGACAGGGTGATGATTTGAGACTTCCAACCATGGCTTGAAATTGATCTGTATTGAGGTTGGATGGAACTGACACTTCTTGGAGCGCTTGGTCCAAGATGGTTTTATGTGAGGTTGATAGGCACAAAAGCTCTAGTATGGAAATTATGATGATGTCTTATCCAATTGGTCCACAAGGTTATAATGTTTGGGCACGTATGCCACTCTAGATGGTGCTCCTTGTACGATAATCTTGCTACTACAAGTAACAACGTTGCATGTGGGATCTTTGCCTTTGATTGTAATGGTTGCAACTTGTTAATTGGCATCATAAAGGTTATTGACGGTATAGGTATATGGTGCGTGTGTATAGTTTGTCATGCTATCTTGGTTCTTCCCTTGATAGGAGGGATCCCCTTTCTTATATGATGGGAGTGGATTCTTGAACATGGTATGATCCGTATTGGAAGTTTTTGTAGTGTGGCCATCCATTTTTATGTCACCTCAATCAACAAGGTCTTGAACAATATCTTTTAACTAATGGTAGTTGTTTGCTTTTTGTCCTTTTCCCTTGTGAAATTCATAATATTCATTATCTCTCCACCATGAAGGTTTAACTTGTGGTTCATTGTTTGATGTTTTAAGAAACATGATGAGATCAGAAGATACAAGTTGCTATAATATCTTTTTGAGAGGTTCTCCCAAGGGTGTGTATGTTCGATTGGGTTTGTAGGTAGGGTACCTGTTTTTAGGTGCCTCTTGCTACGATTATCCACTTTCCCTGCAATTTTGACTATAGGTTGGGAAATTTTGACAGTTCTTGCGTCTACAATACCATCATTAACGATGTTTTTGTTCTTAGCCCAAAACTTGGGTTTGCCACTGTTGTAGGCTGGTCATGGACCATCCTAAGTGTTGTCTTTATATATTTTGACAAGTCCATTTTTTATAAGGGCTTTCTCAATTTTGAGTCCTTGAGATATTACAACCTTGAAAGAATTTGAACATTTGACTTCTAAATGAAATTTCATCTCTTCATTTAGGTTTGAAATGAATATTTCCACTAATTGTTCCTTAGGAATGGGGAAATAACGTCTGCTAAACAGGTGTCTCCATCTTTGCAACAATGTTGAGAATAACTCTCCATTATTTTGTTTTGTATTGCATAGATCAACCATGGAGACATCACGTTATATGGTGTGCACATGATGTGTAACAAATTTTTGTACTAGATCCTCAAATGTCCTGATTCTGTCGAGTAAGTATGAAAACCATTGCATGACCGATCCACCTAAACTTTGAGGGAAGAGGTGCATTAAATATGTTTCGTCATATGCCACCTCTAAGCACACGGAGTAAAATTATCTCACATGGTCTCTTGGATCTATTTTCCCTTTGTATTTGTCAAACTTTGGTGTTTTGGAATTGTGTGGAAAAGGAGGCGTGACCATATTCCTATTGAATGAATAGGGAAAGCTATATTCAAGAGCATATCTTGTTTATGCCCTCCCTGAGTTTAATTGTTGTGCGAGGTCTTGTATTTGTTGTCTCAAGATATCTATTTATGTGGGAGGGGGCAGGAGTTTCTCGTGTTGATAATTGTTGTCATCATAATTACAGGTTTTCCTTTCCCTCCTATTGTCTTGATTTGTCGATGATTGTGTCGGACTTGTTCTGGTGTGTCCCTAAGTTGTGATACATCAAAGTCTTCGGGGAGTTTTGCACCCTCTTGAGCAAGTCTTAGGAAATGAGTGTTAGCATTCCCCTTAAGAATCTCATCAAAGAGCCTGGTGAACCTGGGATTACTAGTTGCTTCCTCTATTTCTTCTTGTGTAGGATTTCCAAAGGGGTTAATGTCCTCTTCTTCTTCCCATATTTCATTTTGCAGTTGTCTCTGACTTTGAGACCTAATCCTGGTCATGTTGAAGTTTTGTGTTTTGAAATAAAATGAATGCAAAGTGGGTGGTTGATCTTCCAAGATTTGATATTGATGATGATTTGAGTTAATATGTTTGGATGAGTCATCTCTTTCACTAAAAGTTTGGATGTTTAACAAAGTCCTCTTAAGATTTCTTGTTTGATTTTCAACGTTTATGAGATGAGGTGTAGCAAGTTTTGTGTTGTGACAAGCACAAGCCACCTAGTGATGAGAGTATGCACTCATGAACTAGTTTTAACCTATCTAGATGCTTAGTAATTCCCCTTTAGGATGATTAATCCTAGATGTAGAGACACACTTAGAGAGTAGTTGTTGTTTGTGATTAGCAATATCCAAAAGAACTAAGGAAAAAACCTCTTTGTTTGAGAGTTGAATAAAATTTTGGTGTTTTGGAATGATTGTGACTATGAGTGTTGATGCTTGATTTAGGAATGATTTGGAAGTGAGAAGGATGGAAGAGATGAATTTATAATAGGCTTATGATGTTTTGATTTTGGATTGAGAAAGATAAAAGAAATGATTATGATGTTTTGGAATGATTTGAAGTGAGTGACTTGGTGGAAGGAGAAATTTTTTGATATTTGACTTGATTAAGAAAATGTGGAAAAGGAAATGATTATGATGTTTTGATGACTTTAAGTGAATGACTTGGTGGAAGGAGAAATGTTTTGATAAATAAATTGATTAAGAAAATGTGGAAAAGAAAATGATTGTGATGGTTTGGAATGATTTGAAGTGAATGACTTGGTGGAAGGAGAAATGTTTTGATAAATGACTTGATTAAGAAAATGTGGAAAAGGAAATGATTATGATGTTTTGGAATGATTTGAGAAGATGGAAGATGATGTCTAATAGGTGATTGTGGGTTGTGGAATGTAAGATAGTGGACTGATGAAAGACTAACTTAGATGGAAAGTGAGTCAATAAGTGATTACTTGTTGTGGTAGATATGACAATGAGATTTTACTTTTATTGAGAGATTGGGACAAGGGGGATCTTTGTTGAAAGGCACACATTTTTAAAGAGTCCTCATCAAACTCATGTCCATGACCATGTGGATAATTGTGAAAATGGTGAAGGAAGGTTCAATGTTTGAACAAGAGTTTGTGGTTTATGTAGAGAAATTTTCTCTTCTTTCAGATCTCTTTTTGGCTCGATTTCTTCTTCTTAAGACGATGATATATGAATTTCTTGATATGCTTGAGGGTTTTGATGATATGACACATTTGCAAAATGTGTGATAATTTGTTTGTTTAGATTTTTGTAGGGGTGTGACTTGTTTCAAATGTTTGATTTCTTTGACAAGAAGGTATGTCAAACACACAAACACATAAACACTTCCTTTCTTTGATAAATTTGATTTGAATTCAATGTGTATGTTTAGGATCTTTTCAAATCCTCTTTTGTTTTTCCACGGGTTTTTGAACAATCGTAAGACAAATCAGATAGACTCTCGTAAGATCAAAAAGGTTATTTATAATATCATAGCCCACATCTTGATACTCCTTTAGCTCAAACAACCATATCACACCCTAAGGTGCACCTGTTTTTTTGCCTTTTTCTAGAATTTGAAACAAATAAAATTGCTCCTCAATTGGATTGTTTTCTTGAGAGATGTATGGTGAGTGTCTTGGGGGCGGATTCTTCCCCACCTTTGCACTATGATATTATAAATGTTTGGATAACTAACTCAGTTGGGCTTCTATGCTTAATGTTCATAGAAAGGGTTTCATTTAGTCTTCAATGATAAACTCCCTTAGGAGGCTTCCCAACCTTTAGAACATAAGCTTTACGTATCTCACGAATATTGGGGGAAGGCTAATCAATGAGAAAAACCACTGGACATTATTTTCATCACATCCACATTTGATTATAGTGGTTTGGATTACTTGATGTTAGACGTTCCCCACTTAGGTCGTTCCCCTCTCACCGGCCTTATGGGCTTCTCAGGAGGGCAGACCTATTAAAGGATTTATCTTAATTGCACTAAGAAAAACAAGAGTGAGTTTGAATTTTTTATCACCCAATTAAGGGGAGAGCATATACCTATCACTTCACAATCACATTAGACAATGTTATTTTTAATTCTTCATTGCAATGTGATCTATTTTATACTTGGAGATGTTGCTCCAACAATCATGGGGTTCTTTTTAACCAAGATAGCAAAATGAATTTTTCTTTTTAGAGAAAAATTGAGATAATTTGAACCTTGTAACAACTTTGAAAGAACCTTGTGCAAAAATAGAAAAATGGCTTGTTCCTTTTAGTTTGCAAAATGAAATGTGAGGTGTTCTTTTTATCCCTTTGTAGAAAAAAATGAAATTTGTTTGTTCTTTTTAGATTGCACCAAAGAAGATGTGACCTACTTTGCAAAAGGGAAAGGTTTGTTTGTAGTTCTTTTTATCCCTTGCAAAATGAAAATGATATTCATTTTAGGCACCAAAGAAAAGGTTAAAGTTCTTTTTAACTTGCACCAAACTTGAAATGTGAGATTCTTTTTAAGTCCTTTGCAAGAAAAAAGATTTGTTTGTTGTTCTTTTTAAAACCCTTTGTAACAAAAGGATGTTGAACACAATGTACCACTGAGAGGGGGGTGAATCAGTGGTTCATAAGAAATCTTTACCTTTTAAACCAAGCTTTAAGTACCAGTTAACAACCTAAGCACTAAGCAATCAAACCAGTAATATATGTGAGGATATCAAAAAAGAAAACACACAAATGCATAACTCACAACACCAGATGTACGAGGAAAACCCAATATGGGAAAAACCTCGGTGAGAAATGCTGCTGGAGTCTACTGCTCCAATCCAACCTCACAATAAAACAATGGATTGCAATGATTTAGGGCACCAACCCAAGGAGTACCAACCCCTACTGATTTAGGGTACTAGCCCAAGGAGCACCAACCCCTGCACCAAGCACCAACTCGGTGTAATACAATGATATACAACTTGATACAATAATAACACCTTGTTGCAAATGAGTTTTGTAACACTTGATCAACTGATGTCTGTCGGTTACCAACCTCCTCTATTTCACTGGTTCTTCCACTATCAGTTATCATATTTCTCTCTCTGATCACTTACCGGTTACTCTCTACCTTTCTTCTCTTTCTCTGAACCTCACCTTGCACAGTACCATACTTGGATGCCTTCCTAACCTTTCAATCCCTACCGGGGTACCCTTGACTGTTGAGACTATAATAAATTATCAGTTACTTTGTCTCTTTCGGTTAGAACCTCTCACTGGTTCATCCTACTAACACTCAGACACTTTAATTTTCAGCGAGATATTTCTCAAACTAACTTCTCTCTGCTTGCTCAGACACTCACTCTTCTCACCACTGGCATTCAGCATCAATCATCTTCATCCTCGAGTTCACATATTTATATTTGAATTTTCCCGCCAAAAGCAACATTCAAATGGTAGCGTGCTAGGGTTTTCTTCCACCAACTCAATCTGCATCAAATCTGATCAGATCTGCTTTTCTGGAATGATGATCTGCATCACATCAATCAGTACCGCCATCATCTCACCTTTCAATGTGTGTTTTTTAGATGTCTGCAACATGCTTTTCGGTGTTGCTATGTCAAACACCATTAATGGCTTAGTTGTTTCCTTCAGCAACGAGTACAAGGATCAGATCATCCTGCAAGATCAGTTCAATCACCTTGCCACTTTGTCTCCCTCGAGCTACAACATCCTGCCATCATCCCATGATTTGTAGGCTCTCCATTAATTCCTACCAACTCATCAAGTACCATGTTGATGGACACTTCACCGATCTCTGCATGCTCGCCACCTGGTGTCCACCTATCATCCTCATCGACATCCACCTCTGTTCGGTCTGCTATGTCAGTTTAGCATCATCTACCGACCAACACACACTAGGGGTTCAACTAACCTTGGCGGTATAACCTATTCTCACTGATGGACCTTCATACCTGCTAACCTCTTCTCTATCGGTAGATCAAGTTTATTTGCCATAAAATATATTGGCCCATCCACTCATTCCATTCACCAGTTGCAATATGCTTCTCTTTGTATACTGTTTATCACATCCTTGTTATCCTTTGCTTGCTTACCAATGGTCCTGCTTACTGGTAGATGCTTCACTTCATGTGTACTAGTGACATACCTTTTTTGTCTACTTACACACTCCATCTTGCATATCGATCATTACTTACTTCACCCATATCGGTCACCACTACTTACTCACAAGTGACCATGCCATACCGGTTAACATCAATGACAACCTAATGCCAACAATCTCCCCCTTTGGCATTGATGTCAACACACCTGCAAGCCTCCACACCAATAGATTTCCCCCCCTTTGACACAATGACAAAGGGTCAGGGTATTTCATTACCCGGTTTATTCTCCCCCTTTGAATCATACTGAACCAGTTAGATTGTGGGCACTCCCCTTGAGTCAAATCTCCTCTTTGTGATTACAACCAGTATTGAGATATAGATATTTCTATGAACTCCCCCTGAACCATATATATCCTTACAAGCTTAAGTGTATGAGGCAGGTGACACAACTCCCAACTTATGTCTCAAGTACTCAAAAGTGCTTACCAGTAATGGTTTGGTGAAGATAATTACCACTTATTCTCCTATAGGGACATATTACATCATGACTTCTTTTCCTTCAACCTTCTCTCTAAGAAAATGATACTTGATGGCTATATGCTTTGTCCTTGAATGTATCACTAGTTTTTTTGATCTGTTGATGGCACTTGAATTGTCACACCATATGGGAATAGGATCGGAGATGTCCACCTGTATGTCCTTGAGGGTCTTCTTCATCCAAAGCACCTGAGAGCAGCATGTGGCAGCATCAATGTATTTTGCTTCAACAGTTGATAGGGAGACTGAATCCTACTTCTTGCTATGCCATGAGACCAATTGGTCACCTAGGAAGAATGCACCACCACTTGTGCTCTTCTGGTCATTAATGCAGCCTGCCCAATAAACATCTATATATGCTTCCAAGGTAAAGTCCCCTTGTTTAGGCTACCATAATCCATAATTGAGTGTCCCCTGCAGGTACCTAAAAATTATGCTGACTGCATTCATATGTGACTACTTAGGTGTTGCTTGAAATCTAGCCACCATACACACTGCCTGCACTACATCCGGTATTGAAGCAGTAAGATACAATAAATTGCCTATCATGGATCTATACAAGGTTTGATCTACTATCGGTGACTCATAATTCTTGCTCATTTTGCTTCCGGTCACCGTGGGGGTACTCACTGATTTGCAGTCCTCCATTTGAAACTTCTTTAGCATGTCCTTTGCATACTTGGTTTGTGAGATGAAGATTCCCTTATTTAGCAGAGATATCTGCAAAACAAGAAAGTATGTCAACTCTCCAAGCATTGACATCTCAAACTCTGACTGCTTCAGATTAGCAAAATCTTTGCAAAGAGTGTCCTTGTTTCCTCCACAAATGATGTCATCTACAAATACAACCACAATGATCACGTTGTTTCCATATGCTTTGATGTATAGATTGTTGTCAGCACTCCCCTTTTTGAATCCATGCTCCTTCGGGTACTTATCGAGTCTTGAATACCAAGCCCTAGGAGCCTACTTCAACCTATACAAGGTCTTCTTCAACCGACACACAAAGGTTTCATCATTATGTAACAGAAACCCTTCTGGTTTCTCCATATATACTTCTTCTTCCAAACTTCCATTGAAGAAGACAAAATTTACATCCATTTGATATACCTTATAACCCTTGTAGGCTAAAAAAGCTAGAAACATCCTAATTGCTTCTAGTCTAGCTATCGGTGCAAATGTTTCTTCAAAATCAATGCCCTCTACTTGAAAGTAACCCTTGCACACAAGTCTAGCTTTATGCCTAACAATTTTACCTTCTTCATTCATCTTGTTCCGGTAGACCCATTTGGTGCCAATGATGTTCTTGTCTGCAGGTCTAGGGACTAATTCCCAAGGCTTGCTCTTCTCAATCTGCTGCAACTCTTCTTCCATGGCATCCATCTATTTATGAATTTTGTTGGCCTCATTGAATGTCTTAGGTTTTGTTGGCATTGCATGAAGATTTCATTGATGAAGTATAGTGTTGTCATTGATGTCAATAGTAACCGATAATGAAGATGTATTGCAACCAGTAATGATGCAGTAAAACAACCGATAGTAAAGCAGTGCAGGCAACCCCTATTATTATTGAAGCAGAGAGATCAACCGGTAACCCTAACCAGTTGATAAGAAGAACCCTAATTGATGGAGCTTGGAGAATCGGTTGTGATGATCTATGACCGAATGATGATCGGAGATGAAGATGCCTTGTATGCATGTTGCATGTGATGAGTTTTGAAGTGGATTTGATGCGTAGAGATAACCGTTTATCTTGGGAATGATCAATTGCATAGTTTGAAGTGACAAACGCATGATGAGCTACAAGATCCAATGTGCGGTGACCCAGGAGCGGTTGAAGTTGCCTAGAACAAAGTGTAGTTGATTTCTATGTAATCTAATGGTCAAGATTGAACCGATATATTTGTAATCTCTATGAGATTTGTATGTTTTGTGTTGTGTTACTGACCTATTGTATTTGCTTATAAGGTCGATGATTTGTTTCAATGGAGTGTTGCCAAATTTGGTTGTGTGATTGTTACCGAACCAGAAGGTGTGTCTGCAGAATGTTGTGAAGGTAGATAGGAGCATAGAAGGATTTGATTAAGCAAGAAAGTGCTATTACCATATCAGGAAAGAACCTGTTGTTCTCTAACCATTACAACAGTTAAATCCCTTAATAGGGTAAGATTTAACAAGCTTGTTGTTGAAATCCTCTAACTAGGTGATCCATTAGCTTGGATTTGAAATCCTCCACCGAGGTTACCTCTAATAGGGTATTGTAGTCAATCCCTTAACCGGGTGGTCCTTAACCAGATATGTTCTTAACAGGACATTATTGTATAAGCTTCTAATGAGGCTTGGCTCCCAACAGGGTGAACTTCAGAAGATTTCAAAATACTTGTGGGTATTCATCCCCACCGTGGTTTTTCCCATTTTGGTTTCCACGTGAAAAATCATTGTGTCAAGTGTAAATGATTTTGTGGATGTGTTTTTGATATGGTTGATATGAATGACTGGTAAGTCCACTTAGATATGTTTAGGTGACCGAAAATGATCTGAAATGGGCTATTACTAATTTTAGTAAAGTGGTTTAATGTTTTGGTTAAATGGTATTTGAGTTTCAGATCTGTTACATTATATCATTGATATTTTGATCAACTAGTAAAGTTTGACAGTGCAGTTGCAGTTTTTGATACAGTGACTAAACCAGTTAGTTTAGTGATTGGATTCTAAGTTAAAAGTTTGTTTGGTGAAAGTTTAGTTTATTTTCTATCTATTGATTCACCACCCCAATCTTAGTATTTGACCAGATCCTTATAGTTTCATTATATTATCAATTGGTATCAGAGCTATCCAGGTCCTCTCGTGTTTAAGCCTAATATCTTGAGGAAAAGATCTAGGAGAACATGATGAAGAAAGGTCCAAAGTTCAATAGGGAAAACTACAGAATCTGGAGTGATAGGATGAAGATTTATACCAAGAGCATGGTATGAAAGATTGCACTCACTTAGTGAAGATAGATTTTCAAATAACCAATGAAGACATAAACATATATCTCAAGACAGAAGGAGATAAGATACTAGTAAGTGAGGTATTTGTGGATGATATCATTTTTGGAGGAAATGATGATATGTGTCATGACTTTGCTAATGAAATAAAGAGTGAATTTGAGATGTCACTGGTAGGTGAGATAAAAAATTCATAGGTTTGCAAATCCAACAAATGAAGGAAGGTATTTTAATCGCACAGTCCAAGTATGTGAAAGAAGTGTTGAAAACTTTTGGAATGGAAGACTGTAAACCAGTTGGAACACCAATGGTTACAAGTTGTAAATTGTCTAAGGAAGATGATTTTGCATCAGTTGATGAAAAGGAGTACACATCCATGATAGGTAAACTAAATTATGTTGTCCATAGCAAACCTGACATTTCTCATGCAGTAGGATTGGTTTCCAGATTTCAGAAAAGTCTGAAGGAGACATAGATGGTTGCAACCAAAAGAATTTTCAGATATTTGAAAGGCACAATTGATTATGGATTATGGTATCCATATGAAAGAGACTTTGATTCAAAAGTATATATAGATGCAGGTTGGGCAGGCAACGTTGATGACAGGAAGAGTACAACTAGAGGAGAATTTTTCTTGGAGGCAGACTAGTGTCTTGGAGCAGCAAGAAACGAAGTTGTATCTCTCAATCAACAACACAAGTTGAATATGTTGCAACATATATGAATTGTACCTAGGCAATTTGGATGAAAGACATTTTGGAAGGTTTCAAGTTGAAGATATCAGAACCAGTAAGAATTTTCTATGATAACACAAGTGCTATAAACATTTCTAAGAACCCTATGTTGCATGCTAGAACAAAGCATATTGAGTTGAAGTATCATTTCCTGAGAGAGAAAGTGCAAAGTAAAGATGTGTCACTGGAGCATGTATCTACTAAAGAACAACTGGCAGATATCTTTACTAAACCTCTACCTAAGGCTACATTCGAGTATCTTAGAGGTAAGTTAGGGGTTGTACCCCTACATGAAGTCAATTAAGAAGATGTGGAAGACATCAATCCCGAAGCCTATTGAAAATATTGAAGAAGGATTGGTGTAGAGTGGAGCTACTCCATAGGGGGAGAAACTAGTTGCAGATCGGTGAAGCATGAAATTGTATGGTTTACCCTCACTTTGGCATTGTTGTCAAAGGGGGAGAAAGAAGTGTATATGATTGATAGCCAGTTACCAGTTGAAGACATGAATATACAGTTGAAGGAGAGTATATGGGAAAAATGTAAACCGAGATTCCTATACCTGTGTATATGATTTACTCTCAATCATCACAATCAATGGGTATTGATATTTGTATTGCCATCAATGCCAAAGGGGGAGAATGTTGGCATTGCATGAAGATTGCATTGATGAAGTATAGTGTTGTCATTGATGTCAATAGTAACCGGTAATGAAGATGTATTGCAACCAATAATGATGCAGTAAGGCAACCGGTAGTAAAATAGTGAAGGCAACTGGTATTATTATTGAAGCAAAGAGATCAACTGGTAACCCTAACCATTTGATAAGCATAACCCTAACCAATGGAGCTTGGAGAATCAATTGTAATGATCTATGACCGAATGATGATCGGAGATGAAGATACCACATATGCATGTTGCACGTGATGCATTTTGAAGTGGATTTGGCACGTAGAGATAACTGTTTATCTTGGGAATGATCAATTGCATAGTTTGAAGTGACAAACATGTGATGAGCTACAAGATCCAATGTGCGGTGATCCAGGAGCGGTTGAAGTTGTCTAGAACAATGTGTAGTTGATTGCTATGTAATCTAACGATCAATATTGAACAGATATGTTTGTAATCTCTATGAGATTTGTAGGTTTTGTGTTGTGTTACCGACCTATTGTATTGACTTATAAGGTCGATGATTTGTTTCAATGGATTGTTGGCAAATTTGGTTAAATGTGATTGTTGTTGAACCAGAAGGTGTGTCTGCAAAATGTTGTGAAGGCAGATAGGAGCAGAAAAGGATCTGATTAAGCAAGGAAGTGCTATTACCAGATCAACAAAGAACTTGTTGTTATCTAACCATTACAACAGTTAAATCCCTTAACTGGGTAAGATTTAATAGGCTTGTTGTTGAAATAATCTAACCGGGTGATCCATTAGTTTTGATTTGAAATCCTCCACTAAGGTTACCTCTAACAGGGTATTACCTTTAACAGGGAATTGTAGTCAATCTCTTAACTGGGTGGTCCTTAACGGGATCTGTTCTTAAAAGGACATTATTGTATAAGCTTCTAACAAGGCTTGGCTCCTAATAGGGTGAACTTCAGAAGAGTTCAAAATACTTGTGGGTATTCATCCCCATCGTGGTTTTTCCCATTTGGGTTTCCACGTGAAAAATCATTGTGTCAAGTGGTGAATGATTTTGTGGATGTGTTTTTGATATGGTTGATATGAATGATTGATAAATCCACTTAGATATGTTTAGATGACCGTAAATGATCTATAGGGCTATTACTAATTTTAGTAAAGTGGTTTAATGTTTTGGTTAAATGGTATTTGAGTTTCAGATCTGTTACATTGTATAATTGATGTTTTGGTCAACTGGTAAAGTTTGCAATGCAATTGCAGTTTTTGATACACTGACTAAACCAGATAGTTTAGTGATTGGATTCTGAGTTGAAAGTTTGTTTGGTGAAATTTTAGTTTATTTTCTATCTATTGATTCACCCCCCCCCTCTCTTAGTAGTTGACCAGGTCCTTATAGTTTCATCATATTATCAGGTTCCACATCAGTCATGAGGCGAAAATTAACTTGTTCATCATTTCGAGTAAGTCTTCTTCTAGTTTGCACACTATCACTCTTATTACCTAAAATTATTCTCTTTTGGGTGGTTTTTCTGCACATACCGGTTAGGGACCTTATTGGATGCTTCTTCTGGCTCATTGTCTGACTGAGCTTCTTCACCTTCATCACCAGAATCATCATACCAGTTCACTCATGCTTGTCTTCTTTTATGCGTATCCTCATCAACTCTTACATGCACACTCTCAATGACTCTTCTTAGTCTTTTATTGTAGCATTGGTAGGCCCTACTGTGATTTGAGTAACCAAGGAAGATCCCTTCATCACTCCTAGAATCAAAACTACCTAAACCATCCATGTCTCTCTTGATAAAACATTTACTTCCAAATGCTTTGAAGTATTTGACTGATGGTTTCTGGTCATACCATAGTTCATATGGTGTCATATTGATGTTTGTTCTCAATTGAACTCGGTTTAAAGTATATGTTGTAGTATGAACCACTTCCTTCCAATACATATCCGGTAAACTTGCCTCATTCAACATGGTTCTAGTCATCTCCTTGACTGTCTTGTTCTTCCTTTCTACCATGCCATTTTGTTGTGGTGTCTTGGGGACTAATTATTGTCTTTTGATTCCATGTCTCTCATAGTAATCTTCAAACTCATTTGATGTGAACTCTCCACCCCTGTCAGATCTTAGGCATTTCAGCTTGCATCCACTTTCCTTTTCTACCATCTTCCGGAAGATCTTGAATCTATCAAATGCTTGTGATTTATCCTGTAGGAAAGTGACCCATGTCATTCTTGAATAGTCATCAATGAAGAGCATAAAGTATCTATCACCAGCAAGAGCTCTTGTCCTAGCCAGACCACATAGATCTGTATGTACAAGTTCAAGTGGTCTTTAGGTATTGTGTTCTTTTGTCTTGAAGCTCACTTTAGTTTTCTTTCCTTTCACATTCATCACAAAATGTGTTTACCGGTTTGATGATTGGTGGTATATTTCTCACACAACCCTTTTTACTTACTGCAACTAGATTATCAATTTTTATGTGGCCTAATCTTATGTGCCACAACCAACTTTCATCCACTTGTCCCAACATGAATTGGGATTCAAAACATTCTTTCAGATTGTATACATTTCCATCTGTCCTCTTACCTTCTACTACAACCTAACTGATACTCTCCTTCTTTATCAGACAACCAGTAGAGTCAAAGGTGAATTTATAAACTTAGTCACACATCTGATTCACACTCAACAAATTGTACTTTAGGCCATCCACATAATATACATCATGTGCCTTCAATTTGCCATCTAAACTCAGAGTACCTTTGCCTTTTATCTTGATGGAGGAATTATCTCCAAATCTTACCGAGCCTCCATTCCAATCTTCAAGCTTGATAAATTTATTTTTATCAACGATCGTGTTGTTGGAATATCCATTGTCTACAACCCACAAGTTTCTTCTTTCTACATGTAGACCAGTCTGCACAATCAAACTTGATTTTGCTTTGTCCTTTTATTTCTCAACCCAAACCAGTTTGTCTTCTTTCTTTTTGTCTGCTGCAACTTCTTGTTCTGATTTAACTACCTATTTTTGATCAGGGGTTGTCTTTTTCTGCTTGATTTTCCTGTGCTTGCAATTCTTTGCAATTTGTCCAAATTCTTGACAATTATAGCATTTCACATTTACATTAAAAGAATCTTTAAAACTTTTGTAGGACACCGGTTTACTTTTACTACATTCAAAACTCCTATGACCAAATCCATTGCACTGATAACAGACAACATTCATATCTCGGAGTGCATTAAATGGACTTGTACTTGCAAAACTAATAGGGGGCTTGTTCATCAATCTACAATCACCAATTCTATGACCAAACTTGTTGCACCGATAAAGATAACCATGAAAGTTTGGTACATACCGGTTTGGTTGCCTTAGTCCTGCAAACATCTCTCACTAGGGATCTTCCTTTCATGATGCTGAATCTAGTGAACCATTCATGATCAACCTTTTCTTTGCTCCTAAGATCTGCATTTCGATACATTGAGTGTGGCCTCTGATTCATTGATTTAGCATACCGATTTGTGGGGCGGTTTCTTGCAACTTCTGCATAAATCTTCTTACCAATATCTTTACTTACAGTGAATGTTTTCTTCTCTTCACCTTCATTTGAAAAAGTGAAATGTATCTCCTTACCAGATGTGCCTTTGCTATTTGAACTTTTTCCTTCTTCAAATTCTAAGCCACTGGTATCTTTAGATTGCTTTTGTTTGCTCAACATCTTGTCCAAGGCTTCTGTGCTACCCTCATATTTACTCCTCATTTTCAATTCATCCTTACTCTTTGCAAGCTCCTTTCTGAGCTTCACAATTTCTTCTTCTCAATTTTGATGCACCTTCTCCTTCTTCATCAAATCAGAGGATGTAACTTCACATATCCTCTTGGCTTCTTCCAATTGGAGTTTCAAGTTGGAAACAACTTGATTGGAATCATCCAGGGATTGCTTCAAGAGATCTTGTTCTTCTGCTGCAGCAAGCTTGATCTTCTTGAACTCTCTTCTTGTCTTACTTAATTCCTCAAGTGCACTTATGAGCTCACCTTCTAGATCCACTTTAGCTTCAATGTCTTCTTCTTCCTCATCTTCACCAACTGGTTCATCTAGTGCCATAAAGAGATTAACTTCTCTTTCATCCTCATCACAATCATCTTGTGATGCACTTTCTTCATCTATGGCATCATCCTCAATGGTATATAAGTTGTTCTGCTTCCAGTAGCTTCTTCTTCCTTACCGATAGACTTTCCTCTCTTTGTCTTTACCGATAGATTTGCCAAAAATCCTTTGCTCATCTCCATCGATTTCATTGTAGGGACATTTTACAACAAAGTGTCCAACTTTACCACAGTTGAAACATTTGAGTGGTAACTTTCCTTTATACTTACCAGATCCTCTCTTGAGATTTCAGACAAAGTTTGCTACCTCTGCATCTGAGTCTTCACTGGATCCTTTATGAGAAACCTCTTCCTTGCCCTTTTTGATGGAGTTGAAAGCTTCCTCTTTCCTTGAAGATGCCTCACCGGTTGTCCTCATTTCATAGGCAGTTAAGGAGCCAAATAACTCATCCATTGTGAAGGTTTTTTGATCCTTGGTTTCCTCTATAGTAGATACCTTAGTATCATACTTAGATGTCAGTGATCTAAGTACCTTTTTGACAATAATTCCATCAGGAATTTCCTCTCCAAGTCCTCTGATGGTGTTCACAGTTTCATCTACTCTATGAAGGTAGTCTGAAATCTTTTCTTCATCTTTCATCTTCAAACCTTCAAGTTGACCTCTTAGTGATTGCAGCTTGGCCTCTTTGACTTTGGCATCTCCTTCAAATAATCTTTGTAATTTATCCCAAGTATCCTTGGTGGATGAGCAGTGCATGACCTTGACAAACTCATTAAATTTGACAACCCACTTAGAATATCATGTTTAGCCTTTGCATTGTTCTCATACTCCTTAGCATCCAGATATGTGGGAGGAACTCTAGGGATAGTATACCTATTCTTGATAGACATCCACACATCAAAACCAAGAGAGGAAAGATAGGTCTCCATTCTTCTGCTCCAGAAGGCATAGTTAGTTCCATCAAACATGGGAGCTTTTAAGGAGGCTGACTCATTTCTTGCTTTTGTGTTCTTTGACTAGAATCTACCCAAGCTAGAGAAAGCTTTGACCAATCAGGAACCTAATTCTCTGATACCAATTGTTGAACACAATGTACCACTAAGAGGGGGGTGAATCGGTGGTTCATAAGAAATCTTTACCTTTTAAACCAAGCTTTAAGTAACAGTTAACAACCTAAGCACTAAGCAATCAAACTAGTAAGATATGTGAGGATATCAAAAAGGAAAACATGGAAATGCACAACTCACAACACTAGATGTACGAGGAAAACCCAATATGGGAAAAACCTACTCCAATCTAGCCTCACAATAGAACAATGGATTACAATGATTTAGGGCACCAACCCAAGGAGCACCAAGCACCAACTCTATGTAATACAATGAAATACAACTTGATACAATAATAACACCTTGTTGCAAATGAGTTTTGCAACACCTGATCAACCGGTGTCTGTTGATTACCAACCTCCTCTATTTCACTGGTTCTTCCACTACCGGTTATCAGATTTCTCTCTCTAATCACTTATTGGTTACTCTTTGCCTTTCTTCTCTTTCTCTGAACCTCACCCTGCATAGTACCACACTTGGATGCCTTCCTAACCTTTCAATTCCTACCCGTACCCTTGACTGTTAATACTATAACAATTCACCGGTTACTCTGTCTATGTCACTTAGAACCTCTCACCGGTTCAACCTGCTAACACTCAGACACTTTAATTTTCAGCGAGATATTTCTCAAACTAACTTCTCTCTGTTGCTCAGACACTCACTCTTCTCACCACTGGCATTCAACATCAATCATCTTCAGTCTCAAGTTCACATATTTATATATGAATGTTTCTGCCAAAAGCAACATTCAAACGATGGCATGCTAGGGTTTTCTTCTACCAACTCAATTTGCATCAAATCTGATCGGATCTTCTTTTCTAGAATGATAATCTGTATCACATCAATCAAAACCACCATCACCTCACCTTTCAATGTGGTTTTTTTTTTTTAGATGTTTGCAACATGATTTTCGGCGTTGTTATGTCAAACATCATTAATAGCTCAGTTGTTTTCTTCAGTCAACGAACACAAGGATCAGATCATCTTGCAAGATCAGTTCAATCACCTTGCCACTCTATCTCCCTTGAGCCACAACATCTTGCCATTGTCCCATGATTTGTGGGCTCTCCATTAATGCCTACCTATTCGTCAAGTACCACATCGATGAACACTTCACCAACCTCTGCGTTCTCACCACCTGGTGTCCACCTATCATCCTCGTCAACATCCATCTCTATTCAGTCCGCAATGTCAGTTTAGCATCATCTACCGACCAAGACACACTATTGGTTCAACTAACCTTGTCGGTATAACATATTATCATCGGTGGACCTTCATATCTGCTAACCTCTTCTTTGTCAGTGGATCAAGTTTATTTGCCATCAAACATACTAGTCCATCCACTCAATCCATTCACCGATTGCAATATACTTCTCTTTGTATACCGGTTGTCACATCCTTGTTATCCTTTGCTTGGTTACTGGTGGTCCTGCTTACCAGTAGATGCTTCACTTCATGTGTATCGGTAACATACCTTTTCTATCTACTTACACACTCCATCCTTCATATCGATCATTACTTACTTCACCCATACCGGTCACCACTACTTACTCACAGGTGACCATGCCATACCGGTTGACATCAATGACAACCTAATGCCAACAAAGGAAAAATGAGATTCTTTTTAGGCAGCAAAGGAAATGGGGAAGTTATTTTAACTTACACCAAACTTGAAATGTGAGGTTCCTTTTAAGTCTTTTTGTAAAAAAGAAATTTTGTAACAAACAAGAGAAAAATAAACAAACTAACTCCTTGAGAATCTGCATACAATATTAGAACCTGCAAAACCTTCAAAGTGTTAGTCGAAATGGTGGGCTCAAAAGCCTAAAATTTTCTTTGAGGTTACAATTTTTAGCTCTATGCCTATTACAAAAGCGCTAAACTAGTAACAAAAATAAAAGTGCTAAACTGGTAACAAAAATAAAAGTGCTAGATTGAGAACGAAAGTGCTAGACTAACACAAAAACACTATAAAAAGAAACAAAAGCGCTAAAATCCTAACAAAAGGGCTACAACTTAAATAGACAGACAGTTTACAAAAGTGCTAGAACGCAACGCAAAAGTGCTACTATGTGCAACAAAGGCACTAATCCGCGTGACGAAAGGGCTAAAGTGCAACTGCGCATGAAAATCTTCAAGTTTCAAAAAGGGTTAGTTAAAAAATTAATTTAGTGACCTGTTGGATTCATGTCGGGTTCACAAAAATGATGCACTAAAAAGGGGACATAGTAAAAAACAAAGCTAAAAAGTTAATAACTTAGTTTCCAACCAAAAACCAACACAAATGAACTAAAAATCCTTTAAATGTGTTGAGCATCATATTTAAAAATGTCAAAAATCCATGGTTTAATAGGGAGCTAAGATGATTTTGAAAAGAGTAATAAAAGGCTAAATATGTCCCTAATAATTTCGATAGAAACCCTAAAAATCCCACTGATACCAAAAATCCCTAAGTCATCGCCTAAACTAAAGTTGTCAGTAATAGGTGTCCATCCTTCACCAAAATGCCCAGTTTGACCGAAATGATTCAATCGAAGAAACCTACCAATATCCTATCAATAAAGTGACTTATCGAATAAACCTTGGCTACGATGGATCTCCAAAGGGATTCACAGAAAACATTAGTTCCATCGTCAGAAAGTACATTGAGGAAATCAGAAGTGGTCCCACTAATAAAATAAAGGGTATCGATGAAACTACAACATCGATGAGACATGTGAACGACTCACCGAGGGAGGAAGTTTGGCCAAAAGAGTAATATTGAAGGAACCAACAGATACTTTATCGACGAAGCTATTTTGAGGAAAGGAGGGTATTGAAGAGGCGCAAAAGATGCTGACCGAAAATAACTTTCCCATCGAAAAAATAAAGGATCGATGAAACACAAGAAAATGCCATCGATGACTTGTTATCGGCCGAACATAAGAAGTCGAAGGAGAGCATTCTTCTTTTACCGAAAGGGGAAATTTAATCAACGCTAGTACAAAGGCCGGATAATGAAGAACTATTTTGATGGAATTCAAACGTCGATAAGACAATGGAGGGACTTAGTGATAAAAGGATTTTCATCGAAAAGAAATATTTTGATGAACTAATAAAACATTACACCGATACAGACACTTAAAGCAAGGCTTTGATGAAATGAGGATATTGATGAGACCAAGAGATATGCGGGCGATGATGTCAATTTCACCGAAGTAAAGAATGATGTCGATGGAATATGATGTTTCGGGAAAACATGAGGTAAAGCCATCGAGACATATGATTTCATCAAAGTACAACACAAGTGTAATGTTAAATAAGTGTCGATGGAAAATTTGAAACACTGCTAGACGAATGATTACCTGTTGACGCGAAGATCAAAATAAATCTCAGTAAAGTCACATCACCATAAATTCAAAATGAATACCTATGTGACCGCTGCTTAACTGGAATTATTAATTGGTGATTTCACCATAAATGTTCAATAAATCGATGAAGAAGGATACGTTGCTGACAGTGCCTAAGAGAATTCACAGAGAGCAATTCAGAACTAGACAATTCAGAATTGGATTCACAAGAGAAGCCCTCGGAATTCAAGTAAGTTCTTCACCCTCAGAACATTGTAATTAAAATGAAGTCGTCATCTTCAAAAGCCAGCAAGGTTAGGAAAGCAAAAGAAACCCAATATATAGATGATAAACCTAAGAGACAAAAGAGGGAAGGGCGTTCACTGGCCCAAGATTTGATTGATCAATGTCCCTCATCAAGCCTCGGGTCTAAAAAGGTTAAGGCTAATGAGGAGGGTTTAGAAGACAGATTTGAGCATCTTGGAGATATATGGACGAAGATAAGAGGCCATGAGTTGTTTGTTTTTGGATATGTTAGAAGGAATGCACTTGAACCCGTAAACAATCTATGGGGACTAAATTTGGGAAAACTAGCAGTAGCTAATGTCTTTGTTAATGTTGAACTTATGAAATCCCTAGCCAACAATTATGACCCCAGGACCAAAACTATATATGATTACACGAGGGAATCAATACTATCAGTTACTAGGGAAATTATTGATACTGTGTTTAATCTGGATTGGGGATTCAAAGAGCAAGTTGATACTAATAAATTGGCACAAGAGTACTTCAACCTTGAGGACATCTATAAGAGGTGGAGACTCCCTATCCATAGACCCAGGGTTATAGGGTCGATAGTACCATTTGGTAAAGATGAAAAAGCTCCTTATGATGTCAATTTGTTTCATCCTTACTTCAAGTATACATACTACTATGTTGCTCAAGTTCTGGGAATAGAGGCTCATCCCTTGATGGATATAGCGGCCATGGTCATCTATGCAGATTTGCAATCTAAAGATCCCCAATTATTTGATTTTTCTACTTATCTTGTTGATGCCATCAATCATGGACTAGAAAAACTGAAAGGAGATGTGATTAATGTGCATTTCAAGTACTATTATGTTGTTATGCACATGTTGTTGTACGTTGGACAAGACAAAGGGCTATGGCTAGATGAGTTATGCATCAAGGCATATGCTAAGACTGGGATAAGGAAGCCTATGCAACTATGGACATCTTCATGGGACCAAAGATACAACAACAACCAATACTGGCATTTCGAGGAGTACTTTGTTAAGACACTATACAAATTGTTGGGATACCCGTGTGATCATGTCTTGTCTCCTGAAATTTAGAGATTCTTAAGGTCAAAAGATTATGGTGAAGATACCGCAATTGAGCACAACTGGGCAGATTTTTACTGCTTTTCGGATTACACTCAAATAAGAGTGTATGGATTTGAAGGAAAACCATATGTATTTCCTATCACCGTGCCTAATAGAGTAGCATGCTTAGAGATTGTCAGGCAATTGTCAATAGTAAGTGCCCAACACTTGACTGACCATGGAAAACAATCCATTGTGCCTGGATTACTGGTATTTTCAGATTTCATTGTCAAAAGTTCGAAGAGCTACAGTTTGCTACAAAATAAATTGAATTATTATAAGATGGTGGAAGGTGACCCTAGGCCAAACTTTGATCCCGAGGGATACATAGGGGCAGCAAGGTCATCCCAGAAACTTAAGGCTGGAGAGCATGTGTCGCTCATACCTGATGATTTCATCAAAAACATGAAAAGGGAAGAAGCTAATGAAAAAAGGGCTAAGTATGAGCGAGTGTTACAAGCCTACAAATGGAAACTCTTCTGAGGGAGAATAAATGAGGACATGCTTCAAAACATCAAAGATCCCTTAGATGCAACAAACAAACTTATGGAGCATGAGCTAGAGTTGCTTGAGGGAGTGCCTGCCTATGTCTATAGGGGGCCTATCAAAACTGTCAGGGATGCAGAGCCCTTGGCTTGAAACTGTCTCCACAATCCATCTCTAATGTTATTCCAGTTGACTCCGCTAGAGAAGAATACCCTCTTGGATTTGATGATGGTGTGCAGATGGATTTGATGACGAGACAATACAATGTCCAAGATGTTGGAGATATAAGGATGTTTGAACATGAAGATTTCATTGTTGATGATGATTTCATTTCCTCTAGAGAGTTCGACACATTTTTATACTAGCATAAAGGAATACAAATTAGGAATACTATGAAAGAGAAAACAAAGGAGGAACAAGCCCAAAGGTTACAAGAAGAGGTGGACCTTGCTAAAAGAGAAATGACACCTGAGAAAGGAAGGCAGCTACTCAAGGATGCTGGTGTGCTAATCTACTCAGGGTGGGACATGAGGTCTGCATTACTATTTGACGGTTTCCTCAAGAAGCAAGATCCCAATAGGCAGATCATACTAGAGGAGATAGACAAGATCTTTATGGGCTCAGGCTATGATCTAGATCAAAAGGCTCTCATAATATGGGTCTTGTATCTGAAGAAGAAGAGACCTATACTTGTTGATATAGATCAAGTTTTTGGCCACCTGATGATCTAGCAGGTTAGGAAAACTGATCCCAGAATCACGGCCAAGTTGAATATGGATGTAGCAAAACTGAATCAGGAACAAACAAAGTTTTTGGTCAAGGAGAACAACACTTAAAGAGGCTTGTATGAGAAGGCTACTAAAGAAATCCAGAGGCTACAAGGACAGTTGTCACAAAAGACTCCTATTATGGGGGGATATGAACTAGATATGGGTTTTCAACTCGACCTAAGGGTCTTAGATGCTATATCAGATGCTGCCTACTAAGGATAAAGACTGAAAAGTTAGCAAAGCAATTGACTAATGCCCAACAGAAGATGAACAAATTGGCAAATGATGTCATTGAGCACAGGTTCAAAGCTATGTTGCCACATGCTAACCAATATTGGAAAGTATACATAGGGACTGTGAAAGCTCTAAAAGAGCATGAGAGATTGAGGGTGAGATTGCAAGATGTATTGAAAGATAATGAGGCCATGACTGCAGAAGAAAGAGTTCAAGGGGACCAATACCTGGTAGAGCATGACAAATATGCAGACACATTAAATAAAGACCTCCAAATATTGGACGAGGACTGTGTTGCAGCAATACCGGTTGTCTACAAGGAAGGTGAACTAACTCCATTAGAGCAATGGAAAAAAGAATTTGCACAAATTAAGGAGAAAGCCATGGCTAGATTTAACCAAGATGAAGATGTAGCCCCACATGTCAACCAGGCAGTGTTTGATCTCTTTTCATTGGAGACAGATATGAAGAGGAAGAGTGTGGCCGCTAGATGCTATAAGAATGTCAGTTACATTAATCATCTCGACATGCTTAATCTTTTTATTTTTCACTTTGTTAAGAAATTGTAATCAGATTGTTAATGATGAAGGGACATAACTTCTCATAGAATAGGTGTTGCTCACATACTTATATGAGCAAATTTTGTAAAATAAAGACATTATTAGAATATTAGAAACTGGATAGATACTATAGCCTCTGACATACTATTGTGCCATTTTTTGAAGTTTTTAATACAATCAGTTGTTTTTCTTCTGCGTATGTGCTGTGGATTATCTCATTTTTTGTAGGCAGTTGTTTGTGATATTATCTAAAGGAGAAAAGGTTATTCATATTCTTATAGCGAAGTCTATGTTCCTATGTTATAAATTTGGATTAAAAAGATCTACTCGTGGATTGTAATTGTTCCTTGTAGTTCTTCCTTGAATGGTCCCTTAAGGTTAGGGTTAAATTCATTCAGGCGGTTTATGATATAAACACTTAGCAGATCTCATAAGAAACAATAACTGACAAATTTACCAAAGGGGGTAGGTTTAAAAACTCTCACAAATCATACATTAAGTCCTAGAGAAATATAAGACTCTGTAGCCCAAATAACAAGAAAGATACTGGTCATTCACAAATCACAACCTTTACCATATTAATTACCTTTGCATTAAAACGATAGGATAAGTAAGTAGGAATAATAAGACTAATTAGCAATAGTATACATACATATAAATTTCAAGTACAAAGATCGAATAGCTTCCACAACAACAATCTTGAACTCATCTATAATCACCTATCCTAGTAACCTATGCCATTCTAAAGTAGGGAAGAATTTAGATCAGGATACTCAATTTGCTATAAAAAGCATTAGTCATCGAAAACCACTAGTGAATAGGTCCTAGGTCTTGCAGAGCCTAAAGTGAGGGAGTTAGTAACCAAATAGGTTCACTCTATAAGTTGACCAGGTCAAATTGGAGGGTTTGATAATAGGAGTTGGAATTTCCTTAGAACCTATCCAATCTGTTGATTTGAGATCCAACAAAATGCATATCAAGAGAGAATGAAAGCATACAAAGACAACATAAACGCAATAAAAGAGGAGCAAGAAGACTCCCTAAGATGATTGGTGGCTCTCCCTTGTTATTCTCCTCTCCAAGATCCAAAGCTATGCTTGAGTGTGGCCCTCAGTTTTTAGCATGAAACCATGGATGCCAAATGAAGGATTGAAAGTGGTTGAAGATGAAATGCTAAGACTAGTAGTGCTATGAGAAAGCTCAAGTGCAAGTGCTATTTAACTATAGTAACAATGCTAAAATGCTTCCTCCTTTACTTGAGGATGAGGGTTCTATTTATAGGCAAAATAGTGGATTGGAGGGTCAAGATTGATTTGGCTTGTGAAGGGCTAGGATTGCATGATTCTCAATCCATGTGACACTTTCAAACCAATGCAATGATGACAAGTGTCGCCATGAGAGGGCTTGGGAGGAGAGGGAAGAAGCATTTAATACTTGAGATGACATGAGGGTAACCTCATGTGGTTGGGTTATTGGATAAAGCCCTTATGCAAGGTTTACCCATGGTTAGGCTTTGACCAAAGAGATAAGACCCATGTGGGTTAGTGTGTTGAAGAAGGGAAACATTTAAGACTCTGTAAGAGTCCTTCATGGGTGAGATGATGGGTATGTGATTAACTTGGGATCAGGAATGTGCAAATGATTAGAAGTGGGATTATACTAATTAGAAGGGATTAGAAGATTCTAGAAGAATGATTAGTGGGCAAGTGGGCTTTGTAGGAGAATGCAAGTGGGTAAGGATAAATAGACTTTTTAAAATAAATATAAATTTATTTAAATGTGTGCAACTTGCATTCGTAGGAGAATGCATGTGGATGAAGATTTTAAATAAATATTAATTTATTTAAATAGGGATTTGGTTTGTGATTTTTAAATAAATGTTTAATTTATTTAAATGAGAGGAAAGGGGGGTTTAAATAAATTGATAAAATCTATTTAATAGTTGGACTATAGCTAACAATTTTAAATTAAATAAATTATTGAAATTTATTTAATTAAAATAGCAGAATAGGGGTTGTGTGGATTAATTAAATGTAAATTTAATTAACAGAGGAATATTAGTGTATTAAACAAATATTAAATATTTATTTAATTATTGGACAGATTTATGTGTCTACATAATATTTTTTCATACATGCAATCACAAACAAAAGGAATAAATCCTCACAGGCTGCAACACATTACATTGATACAAATTCTGGAAAACCCTTTCTCTTACAAAACAATTTTTCCAACCCAAACCAACTCTCTAAAACTATCATCCAACCACCATTACAAGTTTCCTCATAATGGGACCTAAATAGCCTCCCTACGGAGTGGAGCCAAAATTATAATTTAAATATTAAAATTTGGCGATCTAGTGCCAAAACATAAAATCTAAATTTCAAAATTGAGTCAAATTTGAAAACTAGAAACTTTCCGAAAAATTATCCAACTTTCGACAGCCATAACTTTTGATTCGAGAGTTGGATTTACACGCCGTTTGAAGCGTTGGAAAGCTCTCAGAGTGAAGAGTATGCTGAGAAGATGCTCCGCCGATTGTTACCCTTTTTGGGACAATTCAAGACCGTTTAATTCTTCAAATCTGACTCCGAAGAATTTTTAGCAGTTTTTTCGGGAAACTGAAACGTGAATAACTTTAAAATAGCAGGTTGGCAAGTAAAAGCAGCAAAACAATTCTAAAAGTTGGAATATTTTATTCACCCAAATGGGTATCTAGAAATGCAAAAACATTAAAAGAAAACAAACAAAAAGGAATTTTTTTTTGGGTGATGCAGGATTTGCCCTTACACCATCAGATGCTCTTGCATCAAATTTTTAGATTTTAGATTTCCATATTGTTATAACTTTTTAAATTTTGATCAATAATTATTAAAATTTAACTATGTAGTTGTAGATTTAACATTTATCATTGCTAAACAACAATCATGAGACCATCATATTTTTGAAATTTGGAGCTTAAAGTTGTAAGCTTGCCTATTATGACAAAATCTATAAGACAACCTACTAGTAAAAGCTCTTAAAACTTATAAGCTTACCTATTATTACAAAACCTGTAAGGCCACCTACTCATAAAAGTTCCTAAAAGTTATAACTTTACCTAACATTACCTAATCCACAAGACCACCTACTAGTAAAAGCTCCTAAAATTCATAAACTTACTTTTTATTACAAAATATATAAGACCGTCTATTCATAAAAGTTCCTAAAAGTTGTAAGCTTATCTATTATTACAAATACTATAAGATCACTTATTCTTAAAACAATTGTAAGCTTACCCATTATTACAAAATATATAAGATAACTTACTCATAGAAATAATTGTAAGCTTACCTATTATTATCAACTCTTAAAACTCCTAAAAATTGCAAGCTTACCTATTATTACATAATCTATAAGAACAAAGCAATAAGAACAAAGCAATAATAAGCTCATAATCTATAAGATTTTACTCATAAAAAATTATTACAAAAAATCTATAATAGTCTTATCATAAAAATTCTCAACAATAATATACTTTTAAGAGCCCCCTCTCCATAAACCATGTGGAAGAATTTGATGATCGAGTGCATTTAGGGAATTCCTTGCGTCCAAGCATGGAAAAGCTTTTATACTCCTGTTCCCAAGTTATTGTTCCCCAGGTTCAAAAGTAACATGGGAAGACACGTCCAACATACACGGTAACGGAAAACCCACAAGAGCGTCAAAACCGCGTAGCAAGTAACCCCGTTTTAGCACATCTGTTCATGCAGGTGACCGTTGGATAAGAAAAAGAGCCCAGATTTCCCTAGAAGACAAATCACGATGGAATTGTAATTTGTGAAAGCACAGTGTCGTGCTGTTGCTTTCTTGCAGATACATTATTTATTTTGTGCCAGAACCCTTTTTCTTTCGTATAAGAAGCTGCCCATATGCTCATATTGTAAACGGTCATTTGGGGATGTTGCTGAGTTGATCTAGGAGAACCTTAGCTTTGGTTGTTTGTATTTGCTGTCAGAAAGAGTGTTCTGGGTCTAGAGGAAACACAGAGTATATAGTCTTGTGTTCAACACAGAGTAGTGGGTATGAAGAACTCTGTAATGAGAGAATGGCTGCTAGTGCTGACTGCTTGTGTGCTCTGCATGTCTCTTTCAGGTACTATGCAACGTTTTTTTTTAAAGTTTTTCAAAACTATGGCTTTTAAGGCACAACTAGTGTTTAGGGAGTTTTGGGCCTCTTTAAGGCTGTGGTGTTTTTGACAGTTTGAATTGCTTGTAATCTTATGTTAGTTTGTGTTTGGTGGGTTTTTGTCACAGCAGAAGCCATAGGTGTCAACTATGGAACACTTGGGGATAATCTGCCACCTCCCAGCCAAGTGGCGAAGTTCCTTCAGACCACTAATATTGACAGAGTGAAGCTGTTTGGTGCAGATCCTGCTATTTTACAGGCCTTTGCAAATACCAACATTGGGGTAGTTGTGGCGGTGGCTAATGATGAAATTGTAGGGCTTAGTAAGCTGGGTGTAGCTCAGGAATGGGTGAAGAACAATGTAGCTCCCAGTGTTCCAGACACAAAGATCATTGCTATATCTGTGGGAAATGAGGTTTTGTCCACTGGAGATAAAAATCTCATAGCCCATCTTGTCCCTGCTATGCAGAACCTTCATACTGCTCTGGTTGGAGCTTCCCTGGATAAACAGATAAAGGTTTCAACTCCTCATTCTTTGGGCATTTTGGCTGCCTCTGAGCCACCTTCCATAGGACGTTTCCGCCGTGGGTATGATAGGGTTATTATTAAGCCATTGCTAAACTTCCTTAGAACCACCGGTGCCCCTTTCATGGTCAATCCTTACCCCTACTTTGGTTTCACTGCCAAGACCTTGGACTATGCTCTGTTTAAGCCAAATCCTGGAGTGTTTGACAAAAACACTGGTATTACCTATACAAACATGTTTGTTGCTCAGTTGGATGCGGTCTACTCGGCTATGAAGCTTCTAGGGTTTTCAGACGTTGATATTGTAGTGGCAGAAACAGGGTGGCCTTCATTAGGAGATATTGATCAGCCCGCTGTGAATATGGAGAATGCTTTATCATATAATGGAAATCTCGTCAAGTTTGTGACTTCCAATGTGGGAACTCCATTGATGCCTAATAGGACCTTCGAAACTTACATCTTTGCTCTCTTCAATGAAGATCTCAAGCCTGGTTCCACTGCAGAACGTAACTTTGGACTTTTCAAGCCAGATATGACCATGGTCTACGACGTTGGCTTGATGAAGGCTCAGGTATTGTTCCTTATCTATTTCTCCTAAACCCAGCTCACTCAAGGTGTTATTAGTGGCCTGTCATCCTGTTGATCAGTCATCAAATACAGAAGGAGTTAGATGGTTTAATGCTCTGTAGCAGGTCTTTGTTCAGAGAATATGTTACTTTTTTGTATTCTTTTCATTAGTTAACCCGTCTTTGCTCTTCTCATGGCTGAGTGGCCCATCTTTCTGCTGTCGCTAGAACAATATTTTTAGCTCAGGACATTTTAGAGGATTTAGAATAATAAAGGATCCCATGATTTGCTGTAACTTGGCTTAGTTTTAAAAGTAACCTCTGGAACTAATGTGTTAATATTAATTGAATGTTTGATATGGCAGAATACAAGTCCTGCACCTTCTACGGGCACACCGGTGGCACCAGTGACACCAGTAACACCAGTGACACCAGTTACACCAGTACCAGTAACACCCACCACCCCAGCAACTCAGAAGTACTGGTGTGTTGCAAAACCAGATGTAGATCAGAAAACTCTGCAACAAAATATAGATTATGCATGTGGGCAGGGAGTGGACTGTACTCCCATTCAGCCAGGAGGTGCCTGCTTTAATCCTAACACCATTGCAGCTCATGCAACTTATGCAATGAATGCATTCTACCAATCCTCTGCTCGCAATAATTATGATTGCTACTTCGGCAATACAGCACTTCTTACACAGGAAGATCCCAGTATGTTTTTCTTACTGTTTCTCTCCTCTTCCTGTATATTTTAAATTTTTTTGCGACTTGTGTGATTAGATTGAGAGAACATGACCAGACAGGAGACCAGCCAAATAGTACACATCATTTTAGTATATTAATTGAATACCCATTGGTGGAATAAGGTTAAGGTACATTGGGGAATTGCACCTCTTTTCTTGTTAGTACTTGAGTGGAGTGACGATAGCTGTCAATATTGGGAAATAAAATCTATGCAAAACAATGGGATAGGCACAAATTATAAGTTCAAACAACTGTAGATTGTATGTCCTTTCTGTAGCAGGACTAGAGATTGTAATCTAATCTATTATCACTGATGTTGGGTGGGTTCCTGCCCTAAACCACTGGCTAAGGTCTAGAACAATTTGACTAGTAATATAGGCACTGAAGCTAAGCTACACTAGGATGAACATGGCCAACCAAGGGGCTAAATATTACAATTTACTGCCTTAATCCCAGTAACAAATTTTCTGTTATCTTACCATAACTAGTTACATAGGATGCTGTACTGAGAGTTTTACCACAAGTCAAATGATTACATTGGATGCCATATTAAGAGGCAGATGCTGTGGGGTATGAAAGAGCACAGGTTTTCTCTTTGTCTGTGTCCTCCTTGTCATATTGTTGTACTTTTTCACAATAAAGAGATCTCTTTCACACTGGTGAAGATGTAAATTTAATCTCTTTTACTTGGCCCAGAGGAATAAAGAAGAGGTTGTCATGCAAATTTTGATTTTATGACATGCAATTTCCTTTAATATATTCTATTTTTTGAATTGAATAGAATTTGATTAAACATGATTAGAAATATTGATTGAAAAAGTACATAGTTAAAGTAAAAGCAACTAAAACTAACTCGTGTGAGTAACTCACATACATCATGAACTTATATGCCATGAATAGATTGTATACTGTGAATAGATTTACAGCATATAGTATATACTAATTGGGTGACATTTCATGTGATGCAGGTTATGGGGAGTGTGTATATCAAGCAGTGTAGATTTCCTACAAATCTTATATTAAATTATTGAGGGGCGCTTCAATCTTTGCATATCTTTGTTTAAAATTATATTGTATGTAATCTTATGTAGCATTTAAAGCTGCCAAACATTATTATTATTCTTGTGGGCATTTTGTCAGTACGTTAACTGGGTAATTTGAAAAGTATTTTGGCTTTTCTTAGTACGTCATGTGCGTGGTGGGTGGCGTATAAAAATTCAATATAATAGCTGGAATTCTGAAGGCGCCTGACATTACCTATTCCTATTCTCTGTGCTGTGTTTTCCACTTTAGCACTTTAGCAATGGCATACACCTGGCATAGATTCACTCCTTTTAATCCTTTCAATGTGCTACCAGAAAGAACTCTTGAAAATGACTGAATGCCTCATCTTTATTTATATTTATATTATTGTTATATTCATTTTTGAATGTTTATTATTAATGTGTCCTTTATGTCTAATCAGTTTCTTATCATTTATATTTGAATTTACCTTCTTTTTCTTTTCATTTATCTTTATTTTTAGATATCTGGAATTTGTTTTGGGATTATCATCTATTACTTTCTTATTTTTCAAAATATATTTTTATTTATTTGTTTAATATAATAATCTTTATATGCACATTTTCTATTTTCTGGCACACATTTAATGTATCTAGATATTTGTATTTGGTTTATTATTGAATAGTTTTACACTTTAATATTTAGATATTTGTATTTGATTCATTATATCTTTATGCACATTTATGTATAGAATTTAGATATTTGTATTTTGTCTTCTTTATCTTCTTTAGATGTGCATTTATTTCTAGAAGATATTCATTGCATTTATTTGCTGAAGATATTTTTAGATACTTACAATTTACATGTTTTCATACTTTATTTAAAAGAGTATGAATAACATCTGCTAACTAAGATATTAGTTATTTCTGTTGGGCAATCACTTGTTAATGTGTTTTAAATAACAACAAAATTAAGATAAGCTTTTATAGAGAAAAAACAAAATATTGCTTTTATTGAACAATTACTCAACAATACACAATCTTTAATATGTGTCTTGTTTTAGCCATTTATCTTTAATATGTGTCTTGTTTTAGCTATTTGCTTTTATTAAACAAATACTCAACAATATACAATCTTTAATATGTGCCTTGTTTTAGCCATTTATTTTAGCCATTTATCTTTAATATGCGTCTTGTTCTAGCTATTTGCTATATTGTTTCTATTGGGTAATGACTTGTTACTTGTTATTGCAGTTGAATAACAAAAAAAATTATGATTGGCTTTTACATAGTTAGTGCAATAACAAAAAAAATTATGATTGGCTTTTACATAATTAAACAAGATATTGCTTTTATTGAAATTATTGGAAAATGACTTCATTTATTGGATGATGACTTGTGAATGCACTCACCGTTAAACAATCTTTTGATATGTATTTGGTTTCAGACATTTGGTAACTAATATTGTTTCTATTGGACGATGATTTGTTAATGCACTTGACTCACCACAAAATTATGAGACTTTCACATAATTAAACAAGATAATGCATTCACCAATACACAAATACACAATTTCTTGATATGCAATTGGTTTTAGACATTTTGCCAATTAAGATAGTCTTATTTCTAGACATTTGGAGTTTGCCATAAAATTACCATCTTCATTTGCTTTTTGTATAATTGTCTATTGTAATGTGTAATTTGAACATTATTGTGTTGGAATGATCTTGAAAATCAAAGAGAATAATTTAAAGGATAGTTTAAAAGTTAGTGAAGAACATTATTATATTGGAATGATCTTAGAAATCAAATTGAGAATAATTTAAAGGATTGATTTAAAGGACAATGAAGAACAACTTTATTATGACCATGGCACATATGACTAAACAATATATTGCACTTATGGCTAAACAATATATTGCACTTATTGGATAGACTTATTAAAGCACTCTTATTGGATGGACTTGTTAAAGCACTCTCTAATGCACATTTTTCTCAACAATGTGTTTTTAGCTTAGATTTTGTAGGTGCTTTGATTGGCTAGACTTATTAAAGCACTCTTATTGGATAGACTTATTAAAGCACTTTCCAATGCACATTTTTCTCAACAATGCGTCTTTAGCTAAGATTTTGTAGGTGCTTTGATTGGCATGAATTTATACTTGATAGCACTTTTGCTAGCCAATTGCAATAGCACATCACCTCGTCATTTGCAATATCTTTTATTTTTAATGAATCTATTCTTTCATCTTTTGTGGATATATTCATTCTAGGCAACCACCACTCATTTTGTCACTTGTGTCACATATGCCTTATTTCTAATGGTTCATCTCCTTTCACCTCCATTCTGCTTGCATCTCATGTACACACATACTAGTGTTATGCCTCATATTATATCTAATAACATGTTACACTTATACTTATAGCTCATCCATACACATATTGATGTTATACTTTCTATTACATCTTAAACACCATCTTATACACATACTAGTGTTATACATCCTTATCTTACATTTCACTCTCTTATACTTATAGCTCATCCATACGCATATTGGTGTTATACTTTCTATTACATCCTAAACACTAATGCTCCCTTCTATCTTATATTTCAACTTACAATTTGATTCCTCCTTAGTTACTACATTAATCTATAAATCAATATTTCTAAAAATATTTTATTTTGTATATATCTATTATTGAGTTTGTTGCACTACAATTGTAATTATTTATTGGAAAAGGTAATCTTTATGTTTATTAACAATGAGGATAGGATCCTATCTAAGATCTTTTTAAGAGGACTTGAAAATAAAGAGTATGACTTCCTAAATGTATTCATAGAAGCAATGAATTTATCAATTATTATGTTATTTGTCTTCAATCATTAGTGGACAAACTTAAGTATTAATTTGACAACAAAAAATTCGAAAATGTGTTTCTTTAGTGACATGTACTTGTTCCATAATATGAGTCCTAATTTCCCAAAGGGAAATAGAAGAAAATGTTTTTTAAGTGGTTTACACTCATAAATTGTCTAATTTCTACTCAAATAACTTTGTGGCCATTATTTGGTATGCAACCTTAGTTTTAGAAAAGCTAGACAATTCTTTAAGGCAATGCATTTTCAAATTGCCTAAAGCATTGGGTATTCATTAAATATTGAAGCTCTATCCTTCATAAATTCCTCTATCTTAACCATATAAATTTGACACCTTTTCTTTTATTCCTCTTCATTTACATGTCATTGATCTACCTAATAATTATCAATCTTTTATTGACTTGGAGTAGAACTCGTAAGCTAATTCTATTTAGGCAATTGTTTTAGCATTATAATCAACTATGGCTTTGTGATTGTATAGCTAGTTAGAACTTAGAATGACATCATAAGAACTAAGAGAGGCCTTGTACAAGTTCACATAGAGAGTAAGCCTAAGTAATATTAATTGAGCCTCAAAAAGAATTTCTATACTTGTACATTATTACCTTTGTAAATGTCCTACACATGTCTAATAGATTACGATGACCTTATCTTTTAAAAATCTTGCGGTGAAATGAAGCACTTGATAGATCTAGTATCAATACTTACATTATCTTTTCTTTTCCTACCTTTTGGAATTTCAAAAGTCCAATTTTTTTGAGGGGTAATGATCTTAAAGAAACATAAGAAAACAATCTTTAAGTGACTAATACTTATAATGTTTCTACTTTATTCTCAAATAGCTTTGTGGTGGTTATTTAATATTGAGCTTTATACATAGGTTCAATTCATGGAAGCCTAGGTAACTCCTTGGGTAATACATCTTCACACTTCATAAGGATTGGATATTTATTAAATGTTGAAGGTTTATCCTTCTCAACTTTTTCTATCTTAATTGCATGCTATAGATTTGCCTAATAATAATTATCAATATTTGGTTGTCTTAGCACAAAACTTTATCACTAGCTTCATCTAGGCATTCAATAGTTTTAGCATTGCAATCAACTGTGACTTGTGATTATATAGCTAGTTAATACCTATAATGGCATCAAAAGCACCAAGAGGGGATATCTGCACAAGTTCATATAGACAATAAAATTAAGCAACATTGATTGAGCTTTAAAGAAACATTTGTGAACTTGATAGATATGATTATTTCAATAAAATTCTCATGTGTGTTTCATAAATTGAGACAACCTTCCTATCTTTTTCAAAGGTTGTGGTGAAATGAAGCATTCAATATAAATCCAATAACAATTAATATATTAAATTTTTGACTAGAACATATACTTTGAAACTCAATAGCACCATTTGAGGTTTAACCTATTGGTTATGAATCACTATGTGAATGTAGGGCAAGGGCGATTGTGGTATTTTTAACCATTTTTCCTTTGTTGAGGGTTATTGTTGAGTTTGGATTGACATTTGTTTCTTTGGGGATAGATGCTAACATAATGATTAAGATCCCATAGGATGCATGAGACATTGGATGTTATGCCCCTTTGTTCTTGATTGTGGACATTCTTTTGATTCATCCTTAGATTCTTATTTCTCTTGAAATTTGCAGTACTCTACCTATAAGCATTATAATTTAAGTTTTGGCTATATTTGTTCTCTTTTAATTCTTTGAAATTATATTTATAGAAAGATTTCAAAAAATTAAAATGATGTGCATCTCAACTTATCTACCTTAAACTCCTATTTTTCTTATAGAAGACTTGTACCATTTACCCCTAGTTGAGATATTTTAAATCCTTTAGTTGTGGTTACTGTGTATGGTGAAAATGGATAACAATAATAACAATATTGAAAGGCTAAATAAATTCAACCACTAAACCCTAGCCTAACAATGAACAAAGATCCACCGTAACATATGAAGATTACCTAAGACAATGCAAATAACTCAAAATCACAAAGATTATACCAATCACATGTCCAATAGGGTTTTGATCTCCATTCTTCCTATCTCCATTGATCTTGCTTGATATATTTGCTCTCAGATTTTTATATGCACAAGAGCTCAACAAAGAACGGAATGTGGTTGCAAGTAGGATTGTAGTGTAGCCAAGTACTCCAAAATCAGTCATTAGTCATTAGGGTTTGACAATGAAGAAAGCATCTCCTTAAATAGAAGACACAATATGAAATGGAGGGATAAGATTGAGAGGTGTAAAAAGAGAGGTCGGCTAGGATTAGAGGGTAGGTAGAGAAAATAGTAAAATAATGAAAGGGGTAGGTAGTGTATGAATTAAGAGATGAATGACATGTGTCATGGGTAGAAAAAGCTAATGAATTAATTAAATAAATAAAGATTTATTTAATTAATAGAAGAAGTAGGATAATTAAATAAATAAAATATTTATTTAATTTAGGAAAAGGATAATTTAAATAAATAAATGTATTTATTTAAATGAGAAATAAGGCTAGAAGAGGATAAATGAATTAATTAAATAAATAAAAATTTATTTAATTAATAGAAGAATTAGGCTTAGATAATTAAATAAATAAAATATTTATTTAATTAGACATGACAATTTTGAGTGTCTACAGTTACTTGTCCTAGATTTGAATCAAAACAAGAGTGAAATGCAAGAAAGTTTGATAAACCATCCAAAACCCAAAATATCTGTGAGCATAAATAAATAATCAAATGCTACAAATGCTTAATAAAATTGAACATTATAATTTGTTGTTGTAGTTATGTTCCCCTTCATGTGTTTTTGCTCTTAGATTGTGTAATATTTAAATGGAATGCACCTATGTTGATGGGAGCTTGAATGAGATCCCTTTGGCATTCTAGCATCATGTACTTGCAAATTATCCTCTATGGATGAGGACATTGAGCGATTTAAAATTGTGTAGATAATACGATGGAGGGGTGAGATTTTACTAGAATAAGTGACTAAGATTGAATGAGATGAACTAGGGCAGGGTTAGAGGCATCTAAGGTAAGCTAAATGAATTGATGCTTGAGATTGAATAAAAATGAAGGGTTGAGATTGAGTGAGACAATGAGTGCTCAATAATTGGTGGAAACAATATGATAAGTGTTAGACTTGTGTGAATATTGTTATTGATGTCAAACCAGCTATCCGGTTTGGACCAGACAGTGCATGTGATCCGGATATTAGTCTAGATGTTGTATGAAAGGTTGTATGTAGTTAGTATGTACAATTTCTTATTATGATGTTGCTGATATATGTGTTGTGGACATCTCTGGATGATTCTTGTTCCAGATTTTTGAGTGCACTTTGCGTTCTCATTGATCCTGGCATCAGTTGTGTGTCCCGGTATTAGTTGCCTTGGTCAATATCAATAGTATCTCTTCGAGATTTGTATTGTGGTCCTCTTGGTACGCGTGGAATCTACATTTTGGAGATATTGAGATTGATCTTGTAATAATGGGTCGGTACTCGGGTCTGGATGACCCTGCCCCATTCCGGTAATCTCAGTATATGCATTGGCAATTGGACTTTGTAAAGGAAGCATGTAGAAGTCTTATGGAGACCGACATGAGCATATTGATACCGTGTTGAGGATAGCCGACACACTATTTTGCATTTGTGTTCTCCGGTATAGATACATATACAAATGCAGTAGCATCATGGACAAGGATAAGTGTACGAAGGTATGTGTGGTGTGAGAAAGAGAGTTAGCAGTGAAGATAACAATGTGTGAAGTGTGAGTTGCGGACAACAAATGCAGACAGTGTTGCAGTGGTGCAATAGTCCTTTATCGGCCCTGCTGTAGGACAATCATACAAAGATATCTAACCAGATCTACTGTAGAGTTTGAATTTGAGCTTAACTTTAAGAACTGATTCTATGCATTTGGAGATGCAATCTTTTTTAGTTCAACCTTTTTAGTTGCAGTGAGCATTTCGATAGTTAGCCATTTCTTTGTATATTTGTAGTGAGAAGTCCGGTAGTGAGTCATTTTTGTAATCTGGCAGTGAGCCACCCCTTTTGTAAACACAAATATAAATAGCTATATTCTCTTGAGAGTTATCACTCTGTGGTTTTCCCCATTTGGGTTTTCCACGTAGAAAATCTGGTGTTTATCTTGTGGTTGTGTTCTTCATGTTTATTTTGCATTAACTGTTCTAGATCAGTCAAGTTTGTTTGATATTTTTTGTGGAGGACTTTAGTTGAGAAGAAATTTTTTAAAATCTATGGGAAGAAATTTTTTAAAATCTATGGGAATACTGATCCACCCCCTCTTAGTATTCCAATGCTTTCAACCTGATCAACAATAAGATGGAGGGTTGGGATTGATTAGGAGGATTTTTTGTTTGAACACATGACTAATATTTAAATTTGACTTGACTTTTGGTAGGAGTACTTGTTGGAATTCAATTTGATAATGCAAAAAAATTACTCGAGTTCCAACCCTTATGCATTAGGCCTCATTTCTCCATCATATGTAATCAATCTAAGAAATTTTCAAATGGGTCTCCCATAGGGCAAAAGTGCCCATGTTGTGACTTTCATCCTCCATATTCCTGTCATATGTTTAGAGGTTACTTTTTTAAGAAAGTTATAGTTATGGGAAGGTTTTGATATTTTTTTGTAGGTTTTATGGACTAATATACCTTTTTTTGTTGCTTCCTTATCTTATAATTGTTAGTCACACATAAAAAATCCTACAAAATCTATTAGGCCTTTTTGTGCTCTCATTTCCTTCACACTCATGATAATTGGTTCATAAGATTTTGATGAACATTAGGACTTCTTCTATGTCCTCACCTCTTCACCTCCCCTATTATCTTTTGCATCCATGCATTCTCCCTTTTTCTCCCCTTTTCCCTTTTGCAAAGTTCATTTAGAATTCTTCTATTTCCTTTCCATGTCTAAAAGTCTTATCCTCTTTCACATTTTTGTATTTTGTCGTTCCCAATTTCTAGTCAAGTTCCATGTACTTTGAAAACTCATGAGGTTTGCACTTCTTATTTCCATCTTCGTTCCAAACCATAATCTTTTCTCAATTCCGATTCCTATACGCCTTGCTTCCTTCCTTGTTTCCCTCTTGCAAACTTGTAGAGGTCGTTCAAACTTCTATCAATCCTTGTCCATCTCCAAAAATCTCGACCTTATGACTTTTGGTCAAGTCCTACTTTTTATCCTTACACTTGTTACCCTTTGTAGATTTTGGAATTTTGCTTGATATCTTTATCCATTTTCA